>NC_067239.1:33302979-33436386 GCF_019924925.1 Ctenopharyngodon idella | reverse complement strand
TCTGCAAAGCTGTGATTTGCTCAGTCATATCCCGATCTCCGAGTTTTTTGCCTTTGAGCAGCTCCTCGTGTTCTAGACGCACGCAGCGCAACTCCTCCTCCAGACGGAGGCGATCTTTGGTGAGAGTTTCGGTGAGCCTCTGCAGACGTTCAGTTTCAGCAGTGCTTTGTTCAAAGCACAAGTCTTCTCTTCCATGCTACGATGAAGGGCCTCGTAGCGCTGGTTGGAGTCTTTGACGCGGCCCTGCTCCTGCGTCAGCTGCAGTTTCAGAGTGTTCATCTCAGCTTTCAAGGCAGCCAGGCTCTGAGAAGAAGCTTTGTGCTCCTTCAAGGTGCGATCTAGAGCCTCCTGCAGCTTCTTGCATTCATTGTCCGTGTGTTTTGCCTCAAGACTGGTCTCTTCCTGGCTCTTACGCAGGGTGGTTATTGTAGTGGTGTACTCTCGCATAGCCTGGCTACTCTTTTCAAGTTGCGACTCTGATCTCCTGCGCTTGCTGGCCTCCTCTTCTGCCACTTGCCGCTGTTTCTCCAACTCACTTTCCAGGCGCTTCAGCTCCTCCTGGAGCTCTTGAATGCGGGTTTTGTAGGCGTGTAATAGTCTGTTCAGACCGGCCCTTTTCAAGGGCATGGGCCTCCAACTCCACCCGAATGAGGCTCAACTCACGGTGGGAAGAGCGAAGCTGCACCAATTCCACATTAGAGGCTTCGTTCTTAGTTTTGAGGTCGGCCAACTCCCCTCCAGTCGCCTTTTCTCAGTCTCTAAAGTTCTTTTCAGACGTCGCTCCTCGTCAAGACAGCGTGTGAGACTATTGATCTCACTACTCTTCTCCTGCAGTGTCCGACTAGAGCTCTCTTGTACCTCCTTTGTTTTGTTGTCTGCTTCACGCTCTGACTAAGAATCAACTGGACTTGAGCTTCCAGCTCGTGCCGCTTTCGGCCTTCCTCTGCATTTACAGCACTAAGTCTCTGTACCTCCTCTTCCAAGTGTCCTCTGGACCTCTTCCTGGCTGAGGGAGAGACGAAGCCTTTGCAGCTGCTCCTTCAACTCCCTAGATTCTCCTCTAATTTTTCAATCTCCAGCTGCATGGAGGCAGAATCACTTTCCTTCTGCTGCGAAAGCTTCTGCATGCTGGTCTGAGTAACGAGGATTTGAGACTCGTAGGTCTGTTTCACCTCTCGTATCTGTATGCTGTGCTCCTGCCTTACCTTTGCCAGCTCCGTCTGCGCCTCCTTGACGCGGCGAGCCTCGTCTTCCAACTCCTTGCGCAGACGCTCCAGTTCTCGGGTCCTTTCAGACACCGTCTTCTCCAGCTCCATCTTGGCCCAGCTGACCTGCTCGAGTTCTTTGAGTTTCTTGCGCATGGTTTCATCATGTTCTTCCTGCAAAAACATGTAACGCTCTTCCACAACCTTCTTCTTCCTCTCCATATCATCCAACTGCTGTTTGGAGGCGACGTACCTTCGTCCATAAGCCTCTTGAAGTGGTGCTTTTAGAAGACTCGCAGGCTCGTCCTGTTGTGGCAGTGCCATGCACTTCAAAGTCTCAGTCCTCTTCACCTCTTCCAGAGAAAGCAGGTGTGTCTGCGAGTCGTTCAGCTCCTGCTGGTATTTAAGGAGAGCCTCCTGCAAAGAAGCATTCGTGGCAGTGTGATTCTTAATGGCGTCTCTCAACTGCTGAAGTTCCTCCTCGAGCATCTCAATCCTGGTATTCCGCATCTGTAGAAAACACAGAATAAAACATTACACTTGACATTTAGTCGAAATGTCTGTTGAATTGAGTCCTAAAACCATTTAAAGACACTGAAATTTAAAATCTTCTGACGTGTGTTCACAGAAGCAGGTTTAGGGTTAAGTAGGGCAACACTATCTGAGAAGAAAAATCTGGTTACAATTCTTTTTGATAGTCCACTTTAGACATTCTACTAACTATAAGTAACTTTGCAGCCCTAGGGTTAGGGATGGAGAGTGCTGTGCCAAAACACTGGTGTCTTTATATACCTTCAGTTCTTCCATGTTCTTCTGGGAAGCCATAAGAAGTTTGTAGTAATCACTTGAACGGGTGAGCAATTCTAAGTAGTGTGCATTTAGAGAAGAGACCTAGGAGACAAAAACAAGTATGAAAAATATGAAATTATAATAAAACAACATTGCAATTGTGTTGGCTGGGAAAGTGTGTGTTTCTAGATGTACCTCTTCTGAAATGGAGGAAGATGGAGACTGAAGCACAGTCCTCTTGATGGGGATGTTAAGCAAAGTTTCCAGTCCAGCACCGTAAGACGCTAACTCAAGCTCATAATTCTACAGAGAGACAGTTCACACTATTAATTAATGTGTCAGATCTGGAATTCAATTACTGTGCTTAACTACAGACAAGATGGCTGCACACTCAAAAGTAGCCTAAACAATGTCTAGGTATTTGACTATGGTTTTATTTTTATATTTGTATAACGCATTTCACAATTCACATTGCATCACATCTTATTTGCCTTATAGCTGCATTGCCTTATGCCAGATTAGAGCTGGGCGATAATATAGTTTACATTTTGCAATGATGCAAACAATATCAATAAGTTAACAATAATTAAGGAATAACAAAATCCTACAACAGCATGTTAAAGGAAACTGAAGGACGAATACCTTGATGGCATTTATGCAGGTGTTGCCGTCTTTCTGCACCGTCTCCAACAGCTCTCTCTTTGCCTTTATATCAGAGTTTAACGCCTGCACACATTATAAAAGAGCACAAATGTTAAATTAAGCTTTTTAAATGATGAATTAAACTTCAGTTAAATCAAACAATTCAACTCAGTGAATAGGGCTGTGTGGATTCTGTTGATAATATTTTCGTTACTTGAAATAAAATGAACATTAACTGAAATAAAACACTTAAATTATTATTTTAATTCAGCTAGTTGCCAAAGCAACATTTCTCACAATAATTTAATTTCACAATGTATTAAAATAATTAAAACTGAAATAAAAATTAATAAAAATTTTTTAAAAAACTATATACACTCTTTGGGTCAAAAGTTGAGGATAATTAAGATTTTTTAATGTTTTTGAAAGAAGTCTCAGGTTGCATTTATTTGAATAAAAAAAACAGCAAAAACAGTAAAAATTGTGAAATATTTTTACTATTTCAAACAGCTGTTTTCTATGTGAATATATGTTAAAATGTAATTTATTCCTGTGATCAAAGCTGAATTTTCAGCATCATTACTCCGGTCTTCAGTGTCACATGATCCTTCAGAAATCATTCTAATATGCTGATCCAAAATATCAATCTGTTTTTCTGATAGACTGTATGGCCTTCAAAATCTATCCATCCAAATTTCTAGCTTTTGAAACTACTAAACTAAAACTATTTCTAATTTAAAACTTTTCAAACTACTTCAGTCGTTCTGGCTAGGCTTTCTCAAGCCAACATCAAAGTTTGTCAACAAACTTTACTAGTTGTTGTTGTTTAATTTTTTGTTGTCTGATTATCATACAGTATGTATCAATGAATGTCATCTCTTATTGTGTGTGCATGAACATTGTGTGTGTGTCAACTCAAAAAGTTAGCTTTGTCTAATTATGTTGCTTATTCCGATCACTTATTCTGTTTATTTATTTATTTTTTTTGCACTTTAATTGGTCTATTCTTTCTGTTGACAATGGAAATGACGTATGCGTGTTTCCGAAAGATAAAGTTGTCTGTTAATTCCTCGATTGCCGTTTTAACACAGTATTTTCTACATTTTAGTCATATTGTTTTGATCCGTTTTCCTGTTGTAATGCTGCCCCTGGAAAATCTATTCATTTTTATAACTTTATTATGTCATGAAAATGGCCCTTATCATCTTTAGTTGACATGGCAATAAAATTTTATCACATTATTTTGACTTTTGAAGAGCTTTTGGGCTGGAAATCGTCGACCCAATCTGAGTGTATCATGGTGTATCACAAAATTACTAAAACTAACTAAAGTTAAAATGAAAACGATTACAATAGTATCTCAATGATAGTAAAATAACACTGTTTGAAATTACTTGCTTTAGTTTTTTGGGTGATTGTTTTAGTTATTGGTCTACTCAAGTACATGTTTTCCAAGCTCACCTTCTGTTGGTTGAGGAGTTGGGAGTAAACTGTGACGTCATCGGTCTTGACGGACTGCTGAGCATCAATCTGTCGTTGAGTCTCGTCGATCCAACCGCTGAGATGAGAACTAGACTGCAGGTATCGCTGCAGCTGCGGCAGGTAAGATTCCAGATCATTGAACCTGAGAAAAAACATCATCATTAGCAAATAAGACCAGTCATTGAGGCCTACAGCTGAAAAACAAGGGGTCATGACATGGATTTTTTATTTTAATAGGTTCCTTGATGATTCACTGATTACGTTAATGAAGTTTTTTTTTGCACAAAAAACATCTATGTGGAAAAATGATTATTTTCAACCTTTATTCTGAGCCTTTGTCTGAAATAACCCGTTTTTAAGGCACGGCTCCTTTAAAGGGTTAGTTCACCCAAAAATGAAAACAATGTATTACTCACCCTCATGCCGTTCCACACCTGTAAGACCTTCGTTAATCTTCGGAATGCAAATTAAGATATTTTTGATGAAATCCGATGGCTCAGTGAGGCCTCCATAGCCAGCAATGACATTTCCTCTCTCAAGATCCATTAATGTACTAAAAACATATTTAAATCAGTTCATGTGAGTACAGTGGTTCAATATTAATATTATAAAGCGACGAGAATATTTTTGGTGCGCCAAAAAAAACAAAATAACCACTTATATAGTGATGGCCGATTTCAAAACACTGCTTCATGAAGCTTCGGAGCGTTATGAATCAGCGTGTCGAATCAGCCGTTCGGAGCGCCAAAGTCATGTGATTTCAGCAGTTTGGCGGTTTGACACGCGATTCGAATCATGATTCGACACGCTGATTCATAACGCTCCGAAGCTTCATGAAGCAGTGTTTTGAAATCGGCCATCACTATATAAGTCGTTATTTTGTTTTTTTGGCGCACCAAAAATATTCTCGTGGCTTTATAATATTAATATTGAACCACTGTACTCACATGAACTGATTTAAATATGTTTTTAGTACATTAATGGATCTTGAGAGTAGTGTCATTGCTGGCTATGGAGGCCTCACTGAGCCATCGGATTTCATCAAAAATATCTTAATTTGTGTTCCGAAGGTTAACAAAGGTCTTACGGGTGTGGAACGGCATGAGGGTGAGTAATTAATGACATTATTTTCATTTTTGGGTGAACTAACCCTTTAAGGCTTGTCAGTAAATGGCTGCTGTTATGATTGGCTAACGTCACTGCATAGGAAACGCCCACTCGCCATTGAAAACATTGTCCATTTAACAGCATTAGTCATTATAATGGCTCACATCCAGTGTAGACAAATGTCAGCTGTTAAAGGTGCAATGTGTACATTTTAGGAGGATCTATTGACAGAAATGTAATATAATATACATAACTATGTTTTCAGTGGTGTATAAAGCTGTTATCTTTTTATTACCTTAGAATGAGCCATTTCTATCTACATACACCGCGGGTCCTCTTACATGTTAAGTCGCCATTTTGTGCCGGCATGTTTCTACAGTAGCCCTAAATGGAGAGCGCATTTGCTTGACTGGCTACTCTCTGCTGTCACAGACGACGACATCTTTGTCCTGTGTTGGCCACCGTAGCTTCTCTATATTGCAATTCGCAACCTCACCGCTAGATGCCGCTAAAATTTACACACTGCACCTTTAAGTGACTGCATGCCAGTGGGCGGGGCCTATAGTGGGACGATGTATAGCTATTGGTCGATGTCTTGCTCTGGAGGCAGGCATATGCAAATGTTTTACGTCACAGATCCTGTAATATCAAAACTAGGCTTGATTAAATAAATGCTTTGTTTATAAAGAGGAGGACGATTTATGCTTTGAAACTTACAGGATGTTTTAATGGTACAAAGACATCTTATATGTCAAAAGATCAAGGCAAATTTGATTTCTCATGTCACCCCTTTAAAGAAAACGGTATCTAACCTGCTGTTAATCTGTAAATGGATGCGTTTCCAGCGGTCTGACAGCTGGTTCACATGCTCAGCGTACTGGGAGAGGTTGATGATACACCTGTACCGGCTCTGATCCGTCTGCTCGTTACACTGCTGAACTTTATTTACATCAGCCACCAGTGAATTCAGCACATCCTGTTTCTGCTCCAAATCGCTGAGCATACTCTGGAGAAAAAGTCCAGGTTAGAGGTCATGATGGAGAGTTAAGGGCTGTAAACAAAGATCTAAACATTCCTAAAACAACAAATGTATTTGAGAAGAACAAATGCAAAACTTGCTTTAAAGCGAGTTTTCACACTAAATTTATGCTTTATTTGTTTTTCATAACAGGGAACTGTTGATAACAATAAACAATATATGTTTTAATATTACATATGTATGTACACCAGCACAAAGCAGAAATAAACTCACTTTTTAGATGTATTGTATCATATAAATTTTAATACGAGCTTCAGCAATAATTACCAGGAGCACTTTCTGGTATTTCTGGATCTCTTCGGGGTCGAGTGACGCCGTCTCTTTCTCTGTCAGTCGAGCTTCATAAACCTTCACCACATCTTCAGTTTTCAGTATATCCTTCAGCAGGGACTTCACCAAACTCAACCTGAAACAGAAATGAAAAACAGTGAGGATGGCTATATTTTTAATATTAGTATTTTATAGCTTATATTTTGTGATGTGTTCCACACAAATCACATTTATAATGTGTTTGCTGTTGTATTTTGTTGTGTTTCATAAAGTGAATCTGATTTCAGACATTTGATATGAATCGTCCGATCAGAAAATAATCAAACGATATGAAGCACCTTTTCATTTGTAAAGCATTTCATTCACTGGATTCTAAAAACTTAGATATGTAATATACAATATCACAAAAATAAGTGTGATTACTGTTCAAAAGCTTGCCGTCAGTAAGATTTGTTATTGTTTTATTCATCAAGGAAAAAATTGATCAAAAGTGACAGTAAAGACATTTATAATGTTACAAAAGATGCTCTTCTTTTGCACTTATTATTCTGGTATTTTTCATGTATTTGTTCAAATTTACTTTTCATTACTGGAAATACATCTGTCCTCTGGACATTTTAGTATTATTTATATACTATTTTGTTTATATTTTTTACAAATACTTCAAAATGGTTTTAATTCATAGTTTTATTTCAGTTTTATATTTATTAAACTTTTATTTAATAACTTATCAAAGAATCCTGTAAAAAATGTATCACAGATTCCACAAAAATATGAAGCAACTGTTTTCAACATTGATAATAATCATAAATGTTTCTTGAGCAGCAAATCATCATATCAGAATGATTTCTGAAGGATCATGTGACACTGAAGACTGGAGTAATGATGCTGAAAATTCAGCTTTGATCACAGGAATAAATTACACTTTACTATATATTCACATAGAAAACAGCTGATTTACATTGGAATAATATTTCACAATTTTTACTGTATTTTTAATCAAATAAATGCAGCCTTGATGAACATGAGACATTTAAACATTTAAAAACATCTTACTGACCCCAAACTTGGATAATGAAAATGCAACGAGGTATTTTGAAATAAGCAGCTGATGGTTCTTCTCATGTGGTTAAATGACTCTTTTCCATAGATTCATTCCCTGTTTCCATTTCCAGTCTCATTTTGTCTCCTTCGCTTTCCATTTTACCCATGTATGCGTGATTGTGTGTGTGTTTAGATTAGTTGTGTTGGTGAATTAGCTAATAAAACTTGTGCACAATACATATGAGTGTTTGATTCTGTCAAGTCAATTTAACGATTTTTGATCTTGTTACATGATCTTAGTAGTGCTGTACATTAAGAAAGTTATTTCCATTTCCCTGGAAACTAACATTTCTTAGAATTAATGTTGTGTTCGCTAGACAAACTGATTAATTGATAGTAATATTAGTTCAACTCTGATTAACTGATCCAAATATTCATAATTAAAGGGTTAATTCACCCAAAAAATGAAATTTCTGTCATTAATCACTCACCCTCATGTCGCTCCACACCCGTAAGACCTTCGTTCATCTTCAGAACACAAATTAAGATATTTTTGATGAAATCCATTGCCAACAAAATAATTAATACTTTCAGATGCCCAGAAAGCTACTAAAGACAAATTTAAAACAGTTCCTGTGACTCAACCTTAATCTGAAGTGAAAAACAAAATAACAACTTTATTCAACAATATCTAGTGATGGGCGATTTCAAAACACTGCTTCATGAAGCTTCGAAGCTTTACGAATCTTTTGTTTCGAATCAGTGGTTCGAAGCGTGTATCAAACTGCGTGATTTCAGTAAATGAGGCTTCGTTACGTCATAAGTCATAAGAGGCTTCGTTACGTCATAAGTCATAAGAGGCTTCGTTACGTCATAAGCGAACCACTGATTCGAAACAAAAGATTCGTAAAGCGTCGAAGCTTCATGAAGCAGTATTTTGAAATCGTCCATCACTAGATATTGTTGGATAAAGTCGTTATTTTGTTTTTTTGGTGCACAGAAAGTATTCTCGGCGCTTCATAACATTAAGGTTGAACCACAGTAGTCACATGAACTGTTTTAAATACGTCTTTCTGGGCATTGAAAATGTTAATTATCTTGCTGTCAATGCAGGCCTCACTGAGCCATCGGATTTTATCAAAATATCTAAATTTGTGTTCTGAAGATGAACGAAGGTCTTACGGGTGTAGAACGACATGAGGGTGTGTAATTAATGACATAATTTTCATTTTTGGGTGAACTAACCCTTTAATTATAACAAGTTATGATTAATTATTAATATTTCCCCTTTGACCTAATTTGCTACAGTAGTGTACCTTTTACATGAAATAAAAAACCATGAAAGCAGTTCCTGCAGATCACGGTGTACCTCTGGAGATGTGCGGTACAGTAATTATCCAGGTTAACTAGTCTCTGGTTGATGATGTCCAGCTGAGCCCGCAGGTATCTGGCTTTATCAGTGTCCGTGGCGTCTTTGAGTTCAGCCTGAACGCTGTCACGCAGGCTCAGAAACTCTCCCTTCACAGTCTGTATGTCCTTCTGAAACACCTGAACACACCGCAGGTCCAAAACAGTGAATAAACAGAGATTCCTCGTCCCCTTCTGCACTCCTGAGCTCTCCCACATCAGGGTTATTATCGTTAACTAACTACTAAAAGCATTTCTGTTCATTAAAATTAAGCTGAAATAAAATAAAATACAAATATTAATGAAAATTAGAAACATTGCCTTGGCAATAAACTGAAATAAGTTGAAGCACTAAAATTATTAACTGGAAATAAATAAAAACTAAAACTTAAATAAAAATAAATCAAACCTAAATAGCAGTATTTAAAAAAAAAACAATGTATGAAAAGAGTCAATAAAAGAGCCATGTGTGGTGTTGTGTGTTTGCGACGGTCACCTGTGTGCCGGTGATGTGGCGGCTGCACTCTTCGAGTGCGCCCTCTCCTAATGGGATGTACAGGAAGGTGACGAGGGAAGATTCGGCTTCGTCCAGCTTGAATCTGAGAGCGTAGAGCTCGTTCAGCAGTTTGACGCTCACCGCCGCAGCGAACTCGGATCCCTCTCCTCGAGCGGCTGCAGAACACACAAAACATTCAGGACTTTAATCCACAGAGCTTCAATGTGGGAGTAGTGATGTTTAATTCCTGAATGAATCATTTTTTAAGCCAGCAACCGGTTGAGACGGTTCATGGAACCGATTCAAGCTTCAGTTAATTTGGGTTGATGATTCAAGACACACATCTGAAGTCCCAATTTGCATACTTAATAGTAGCCGAAATTAGAATTAGTGTGTCCCAAATCGTAGTATGTTGAAATAGTGATTCCAAAGATTCCCTTTTTCCGGTTAGAATCTGAAGTGCAGATCCGTGCACACTCTAACGGCTAATATTGCCCACAACACTGAGCATTGAATAAGTAATTGATTAGAACTACAAAACACGTTAAAAACTACAAACATGGCAGATGTATGAGAAGGGGTTTGACTTATGATTAATAATCAGTATGTGACCTGATGAAAAGATATTTATTCAATGTTATCCAAATTATATTTCATCTGCAACAACATTGGTTGTGTCCGAAATCGCCCCCTATACCCTTAAATAGGGCCCTATTTGAGGGGACAGCCATTTGTAGCGGTGTCCGAAACCATAGTGGATGATGTTGAGTGCACTCATTCAATCCCACAATGCACCGCAATAACGAGTGTACAACCGATGCACGCTCAACGGCTAGAGAATACCAATAATGCACTGTGAGAGTCACGCGCTGAATGAATTCCCGCGTCTTGCCAGGAGATGGCGCCCGCAGCTGAATCAATCATCCATTCATTTTCCAAACCCCGCTGGTCCAGCATTGTCACAGCTACAGGTATAAATTCCTTTTTAATTAATCATTAAATCATTTAAAAGGTTTGACCATGCTAGTTCAACATAAATATTCATTACTACTGGAGCTGCCAGTTTGCTACATTTCAAAAGATCATTAAACAGAGGCACAAACTACGCAAAATCGGCAGCCCTTCCGGTGCACTCAGTGTCCGAATTCACTCACTCGTTTCATTCACTCCTTCAAGTGGACTATATTAGTGGAGTAATGTAGGGAATAGTGAATGAGGGTATAGGGCGATTTCGAACACAGCATTTGTGAGCTTTTATAAAGATGCGTTTGGTCATTCTGAGCCCCTTCATTTTTGGGTTCAAGCCTTGAAATGTAACTTCTTTTTTTTCCAGGAAAATCTATGTAATATATTTTTGTTCAATAATATTTTTTGATTATTATTTAGAATTTTGAGGGGATTTTATGATACTACGCAACATTTATACAATTTTCTATGAGCTATTTTTCCGTTAAAATTAATATAATTGTTTTTTTTCAATAAACGCAATATTTCAGATTAAAATTGATTGAAGGCCTTTAACATATCCAAATCATATCCATGATTTTTTTGTGTGTTCACATAGCTAATGCGTCAAATGTCACCAAGTTTCATCCCATTTCGATGAAGCAAAAAAAAAAAATTAATTTAATTTCTTATGTCGGTCATTTTTGACCGTGAAAGTACCAAGTGTTTATTTTTTATTTTTCAACCCTTTATCATATCCAAATCATATCCATATTTTTTTTGTGTGTTCACACAGCTAATGCGACAAAAGTCACCAAGTTTCATCCCATTCCGATGAAGCAAGAAAAACAAAAAATTCAAAACGTAACATTTTTTTGGTTAGTTCTCCGCATGAAAGACCCACGACTAGCAGGTCAACGTGATCAACGTCAACCTGGAATATGACCATGATGTGTCTTCCTACATGTTTACGGCATGAAAAGCTACACACTTCAACAATTAGGGTTAGAAGAACTGTTGCCAAACATATAACATGCTAGAAACATAATAACCACTGCAATAATGATCCATTCATAGACTCTTAAGCATATGCCTATTAAAATCAAACAGTGACTTTTTTTGGCTGGGTATATCACATAAAAATTATAGTGCAGCCCTAGTGTACTTGTCCTGGCGCTAAAATCTGATGAACACTGACCGTACGTGGGCAGAGCCACCACCAGTTTGCCATAGTGCTGCTGGGCTCCTGCATACTGGGTCTCAATGTGCTTCTGGTCTTCTGCCCCGAACAGATCTGAACCCTGACAGTGCTTCTGGAACTCCTGGAAGTGCATCTCCAAACTCTGGATGATGCTGCGGGACTCTTCTGGACCCATTTTGGCCAGCTACACACAAACAAAGGCAATGTGCATGCTGAAAATTCAGCTTTGATCACTGGAATAAATTACAGTTTACTATATATTCACATAGAAAACAGCCGATTTAAATTGTAATAATATTTCACAATTTTTACTGTATTTTTGATCAAATAAATGCAGCCTTGGTGAGCATTTATGTGTAAAATTTACATATAAATCACATACATTTTTTATTTTTAGGTGTCCTTGTTACACATGTAACAAGCAGTTACTATAGTAATTACTATAAACTGTGCATATATATTATTTATATTTATGGGCTGTAGATTTTGGCCTGTACTAGTTACCATGTTGATGGTGAGTGAATTGATGCGGTTGATGTCCAGAAGACAGTACTGCCAGGAGATCATACTCTTGATGTTGATGTACAGCTGATTCCAAACGCTTAGAATGGCCTCATAATACTGGGAATTCCTGCAGTCAAACACAATAAACACAGTCATATCTACACAACACATTGATCATATACAATATATGCAGAACACAAACTGACATGTGTGCAGAATGTCATGCTGAAATAGTAAATACTGCGAACTGCATATTACTTTTTAAAAGTAAGTGTGGAATCAAGTGTGGAAAAACATTTCATAGAGTAACTAAATAAATCATGCATAAAAGGCACTTTTAATCATTAAAAGATTGTGATCTCGATTCAAACACACACGTGATCTTCTTCCTAAATGACTTTGTCTATTAAAGCTTTGACAAGTTCGATCACAGCCAACATTCTGATCTTTGTTCTGATCCAGAGAGAGCCGCTGTCATGAAAAAGCTTCACAAACAGTCTTTCCAACCACACAGTTTCATTATTTCTGTCTTACAATCATTCAGATGATCACAGAAATACTGGGATAAAAGTTTATAGTTCAGATATAAACACTGATGTCTACAGTAGAGATCAAAATAGAGTAAAACACTTTCTGAAAGTAACTTGACGCTTCAAATAAAGATTGTATCATTACATAATTGCACCAGTAGGTGGCGACAAGTAACTGTTAAAAAATTTAGTTGTCATTGAATCATTCACTCAAGAGATTTGTTCAAAAACGCTGATTCATCCAGTAATGAAACAAGTGAAGTCTTTATGAGTGAGTCATTGAATCATTCACTCAAGAGATTTGTTCAAAAACACTGATTCATCCAGTAATGAAACAAGTGAAGTCTTTACGAGTGAGTCATTGAATCATTCACTCAAGAGATTTGTTCAAAAACGCTGATTCATCCAGTAATGAAACAAGTGAAGAATTTATGAGTGAGTCATTGAATCATTCACTCAAGAGATTTGTTCAAAAACACTGATTCATCCAGTAATGAAACAAGTGAAGTCTTTACGAGTGAGTCATTGAATCATTCACTCAAGAGATTTGTTCAAAAATGCTGATTCATCCAGTAATGAATTAAGTGAAGTCTTTATGAGTGAGTCATTGAATCATTCACTCAAGAGATTTGTTCAAAAATGCTGATTCATCCAGTAATGAATTAAGTGAAGTCTTTACGAGTGAGTCATTGAATCATTCACTCAAACTAATTAAAAAACAAAATACTCAAATTAATTAAGCATCTCTAAATAGACTACAACAATTAAAATTTGGTTAGAATCTCTAGTAAATTATGTTATTTTATTTAGTTGTCTGTTCAGAATCGTGGGAGAATCATGATCTCTATTTTAAACAAAAAAAACTTGATTCTCAATTTATCCAGAATCGTGCAGCTGTAGGTGAGGTACTATAGTAATTATTATTAGCCTATATATTAATGACGATATGTGAATGAGACATCCTCACAAGTATATATATTTATATATGTAGAGAGAGAATGTTGTTTGTGTCTTACTTGTTGGCCAGGTTGATGGCCAGTGGATTGGGTGGCGGCACTAACAGACAGACCGAAGGCACCTGCATGTCCATCCCTCCAGGTCCCGTCACCAGCCATGTGGTTCGCTCCGAGTTGTCCTTCAGAATCCCTTCATCGTCCTTACGGATCGTCTTCTACAGATGCCACATGACAACAGACACACTATGACAAATGCACAACCGTAACAGCTCTCCAGTTCAGCCTGCGGCGACACTGTGCCTCAATGAAGAACTCACACAGAAATGTATTCTGCTTAGTGTTCAAAAGTTTGGAATCATTAAGATTTTTTTAAATGATTTGAAAGTCTCTTCTGCTCACCAAAGCTGCATTTATTTGATCAAAAATACTGTAAAAATTGTGAAATATTATTCCAATTTAAAATATCTGTTTTCTATGTGAATATATAGTAAACTGTAATTTATTCCTGCTGAATTTTCAGCATCATTACTCCAGTCTTCAGTGTCACATGATCCTTCAGAAATCATTCTGATAATAATAAATTACATTTTACTATATATTCACATAGAAACAGTCATCTTAAATTGTAATAATATTTGTGCCTTGGTGAGCAGAAGAGACTTCATTCAAAAACATGAAAAAACCTTAATGATTCCAAACTTTTCATTAGTAGTGTATATATATATATATTTAAATGTCACCTCGTCCTGTCTGAAGTCACACAGCGCCTGTACGAGTATATGTTGACCGGTGATCTTCTCCTCTGGGTTTCTGGGTTTCAGTCTGATAATGCTCTTGGATTTGACCACCAGCTGCTGCACCATCTCTCTCTGCTCCATCAGACGCTCGCGCTCTTTCTGACACACACACACACACACACACACACACACACACACACACACACACAGTTATAACCCTGCATGACTCCAGCAGCGCTCAGACGTGTGGAGACCTGAATGAAGCGTCACCTCCAGGCCCTGTAAGAGCTCCAGCAGGTTGGGCAGGAGGGTGGATTTATCGCAGGAGAACTTCTTGCGGATGCCCTCGTGTTCTTTCTGCAGTTTTCTGTTCATATCAGTCGTCTCCTTGAAGAACTGCAGAAAAGAGTTGTGTGGAGGCATTTTAGTATCTCTCTTATTTAGGTGGTATTTAGAAACTATTACAGTTTTTTTATTAAATTAGTTTTAATTTCATTTTTTTTTTTTGTTAAAGCTTCAGATTCATTGTGCTATTGTCATTTTTATCTATAGAGTTTTTATTCATTTTTATTTCAGTTTTTGCTTTAGTAATTTTAGTACTTCAAATTAAACTAAATAAAAAAATGTTGCCTTTTTAATTAGATTAATATTATTTTGATATATATTCGTTTCATTTAATTTTTCTAAGTTTAAATTAAATTAAATTTTATTTTCAATTACATTTTTGTTAAAGCTTTAGTTTTGTTGTGATATTGTTATTTTTATGTCGATATGTCTATATAGTTTATCAATTTTAGTTTTAGTTATTTTAGTATTCCAAGTTAAACTAAATAAAAGTGAGAAATGTTGCTTTGGGAATTAAATTTAATTAAATAAGTTGAAGGTTTTTTAATATTTTGAATTTTTTTCATATTTTTTGATTCATTGTCATTTTTCTTAAATTTTTTAGTTTTGTTGTGTTTTGACATTTTTAATAGTTTTTTTTAATATATCTATATATTTTTGTATTAATATTTATTTCAGTTTTAGTTATTTTAGCACTTCAGATTAAACTAAATAAAAATGAGAAATGTTACTTTGGCAATTAAATAAATAAAATAAGTTAAATGTTTTTATTAATATTTTGAATTTGTTTTTTTATTTTCATAGTTTCAATGTAATTTTTAGTTTTGTTGTGTTTTGACTTTTGACATTTTTATTAGTTTTTTCATTTTATTTCAGTTAACATTTATTTTATTTCAAGTAACAAAAATGTTTTTTTGTTTTATGTTTTTAGTTTGTGTAGTTTTACTCTTAGTTCAGCATGTTAACACTGGCAGTTACGCATTTAGATTCCAGTAAAAACGCCTTCATCCGTCCATCTCACCTGGCTGTATTGTGCGTTCTCCTTCAGATGGACGTTGATGCATTTGGTGATCTGTAGCAGCCAGCTCCACTGCGTCTGCAGCGTCTCCATGTAGGCCTGTGAGAAACACATCAGACTGAGTGAGAAACACGACAGGACGGGTCAAAACACGCCACACACTATCAGACACACACTCACCTGGATCTTATCAGATGCGGGGTGGTTGTTCTTCAGCAGGCCGTCCACCTTCGCTTTCAGGACGTTCAGATCAATTTCCTTTTGCTCCAGTTCGCTCATGAGTTTCTGAAACAAAGTACGGCTGTCAACACGGCTGAAAATAATATTTACAAATACCAAATAAACACTAATACAAGCACACACCAGGTGTTTAGATCAACAGTCCACAAGAGGGCGCCACACAAATACAAACCGATCAGTACCTTCTGTTCATTGCAAAGAACAAACCTGTTGCATTTATTTTTAAACTAAACTGCAAAATTAAAAAAGGTTTCAACTAGGCCAGCTCCAGTGTTCATTTTCACAATGTTTTTTATTCTTTAGATGAAAAATGTCTGACAAATTTACTCAAAATTGTCAAATTTTAATTGTAGTCAATTTTATTCTTTTTTTTTTTTTTTTTTTTTTTTTTTGCTAAAACAGTATCGTATACTAATTTTAGTTCAACATTTTTATTTTATTTTATTCTATTTCATCAGATACTATTTTATTTTATTTCATCATTTTTATTTTATTTTATTCTACTTCATCAAATACCATTTTATTTTATTTCATCATTTTATTTTATTCTATTTCAATGAATACTATTTTATTTCATCATTTTTATTTTATTTTATTCTATTTCATCGAATATTATTTTATTTTTTTCTAAAACAGCATCGAATACTAGTCAGTGTAATTTTAGTATCATTGAGATACTATCATATTTTTTATTAATATTTTAAATAAATTTTTATTTTTATTTTTTGTTTTTTCATTTTTCATTTTCATTTTAGTTAAAGTTTTAGTAATTTTGTTTTTGTGTTTGACATTTTTTATAGTTTTTGTTGTTTTTTCAATGTCTATATTAGTTTTTATTAATTATTATTATTATTTCAGTTTTAGATGTTTTAGTTAAATTGTTGCCTTGGCAAAAAGCTGAAATAAAATCTTTACTTTTTTTATATTTTATTTCAGATAATGCTTATTTTATTTGATTTCAAGTAATGAAATCATTTTAGTTTCAGTTTTAATTTTAGTAAACTTTATTAACCCTAATACTAGTCAATGACATTTTAGTTAATGAGAAAATGCAAAATTAAACAAAATATTCACAGATTTTATACATTATTTTAAACATGCATGTATAAAACATATATTAAAACATGACTCTTTTTTTTTTTTTTTTTTTTGCATCAGAATGAAATGAGTTTACGCTTAAAACAAGAAAAAATATCTGCCAGAAGGGTCCGAAAAATAACCTTGTTTTCCCTTTGAATTAAGATCATTTTTTGACTCCAGTGACAGATATTTTTTCTTGTTTTTAACACAAACTCACTTCATTTTGATACATTTTTCAGAAAACAAGACTTATTGAAGTAATTTTGCTTCTCAAGTAAATGTATCTTGATTTGAGAATGTTTAAATATGAATGTTTAAGAATGTTTAGGAAGAAAACATCTTTTGTATTACTGGAAACACACTTCATACACACTGAGGAGCGACTCAAACACATTGTCAGTCATGAACTTACCGAGAAGCTCTCTTGTTTCTGTGGGATGTATGTGTCTATGTTTTTATCGCCCCAGTCGAACACCAGCTCCTCCTCCTCGCGGTCGTTCACCCACATGATCTGACTGGAAATCTCCTGGATGATGTTGTGCAGGTCCTGCAGCTGAACGCTCCGCTGGTACGAGGTTTTCTGAAGATCAAGACGTGATGCTCTAATAACTTCCCCACACATCGACACATGTAATCTGAAGCTGCACACGTGTTTGAACGTCTCACCTGAAGACTGTCCCATTCTTGCTCTAGTTTGTTGAGATAGGATTTGTTTGCATCCGAGTTTTGATCTTTGCCTCGCATCTAGAAGTGAATCCACACAACAGATGTTGCCATGATGTACACAGACTTTCATTTAAATAGCATATCTTTACTGGTCAAACGTTTGGAATAATTGCGATTTTTTTTTAATGAGCAGCAAATCATCATATTAGAATGATTTCTGAAGGATCATGTGACACTGAAGACTGGAGTAATGATGCTGAAAATTCAACTTTAATCACAGGAATAAATTACACTTTACTATATATTCACATAGAAAACAGCTGATTTACATTGGAATAATATTTCACTATTTTTACTGTATTTTTGATCCAATAAATGCAGCCTTGGTGAGCAAAAATACATTTTTCAAAAATATTTAAAAATGTTTTAATTATTCCATACTTTTGACCGGTAGTGTGTATACAGTACATATACAGTAGGTATATATATATATATATATATATACACATATATATATATATATATATATACATATATACATATACATATATATATATACATATATACATATATACAACAGTTCGTTCTGGTTCTTGAATCTGATTGGCTGAGAGGTCTTTCCAGCCATGTGATATTCTACCAGTATCGCCACCATTTCACCGTCTGAATCACTCAGCAAACACACCATATTTTTATAGATACTACTGTTATTTTGTAATGTAATGTAGTTTTAAAGAGATTTTTTAGGCGAGAATATAATTGTTTAGACCTCACATATGTGATTTATATGTAAACATATAGCACCTATTTTGAAAATTTGTTCGTCAGCGGCCGTTCAGAGCTCGTGTACCCGCTGAGAACAGCCAGTCCTTTGGGAATTTGCCGCTGGCTCTTATGTAGATACTGTTTAAACATGAGGTATAATTCGTTTTGGGTATATCAAACGGGCAATCTTTGGTCTTGGTCTAATAGATTTGGTTTAAGAGCTATAATAAGTTTCAAAACTTTATATTTACACTGAAATTAAATCCTGTACTAACTAGAGCGCTGCTTTCGTACGTTTGACTGAACTGTTTGCTTGTGTTTATTTCCTGTTTAACTTCTTATACTGTTATAATGGCTATTGCTGTTCATTTAAATATTAGTGTTCAGTAAATAATATTTTATATAAATAACATGCCGTATTTTTTGGTATTGAGAAAGAGTCCGTTAGTGATTTCAACTTCAGTGAAAGTTACATTAATACGCCATTAGATGGCGGTAAAGACTGTCTTTATAAGTGAGTCAGTCTTAAAGACTTTTATATTGAAATGGACTGAAACAAGGAAACAAGGACGTTGTTTTTACTTTAAACAACATCTTACGAGACGCAACTGACAGATGCATCGACTAGCGCTGTCATGGGAAATCCTCTTACACATTAAAAGGACAAAGATATCGCTTTCCTCAGCCGACATTCAAACTGATTTAGTGATTATGAATATAAGATTGACCTGAAGAATATCAGCTAGATGCAGGTCATACACTCGCTCAGGTGATCTCTCTCTCATAATACTCTACATATTACAGTGAGTTTCAATGAAGCGACTCAACGTTCCTTCGTTACGAGTTCTAAAGTGACGTTTTACAATTAGTAATGGAGGCTTGGGTTCAACTGTTAAACTGTAAATTTGAGATTTGAATCCGTGGCGGAAGGAAGTAGTTCCTCACAAAAGAGGGTTGTTGTTTCTTATTTATTTACACACTTGTGCCTGTTGTATAAACGCAATATCACACTCATAGCCGTGCAATATGGCTGTATATCAGCACACTTTGATTACCTACAGCCGAATCACAGCCGTGCTGATATACAGCCATATCGTACGGCTACAAGTGTGATATTGCTCACACACATATACATACTTATATATATATATATATACATATATATATATATATATATATATATATATATATATATATATAAAGTAGGCTCTATTTTCTTTTTGTAAAATATTATTTCTTATATTTTTCTAGTGATTTTGAGATGAAATATGATCTGATTCTGATCATGTACAGTAATAAATGTCACTTTAAGCTCTAATCTTAAATTTGACATGTTTAAAAGGAAACCAGGCATGAAAACAAAATAATGCACAGTTGAAAAGATGGAGTCTGTGTTTTCTCATGAACTCACCAGCTCCGTTCGGGCTCGATCCACCTCCACACTTCTCTGGATGGAGCTGTGAAACGCGCTGTGATTGGTTATCTGCTGCTCGACGGCCGCCAAATCATCTCCCCACGACGACGTCTCGATCAGCCGCTGCTCACAAACACACGCGCGCACATTAAACAAGCAGCATTTCACACTTTATATCTGTACATTTATATCTAGTTGAAACTGGGCAAAGAAATGCATGATGAGGATGTTTAGACAGTCAACTAAAATCCAATTACAACCGACAACAAATCATGTTGCATCAAAACTAAATCACTCCTATTATAATGACCAGCGCTCTCTACACTGGAAGATTATTGTTTTCTGCTCAATATGCAGTGGATTGTCTCGTTCTTCTCTCCGGCGTTCTCAAAAAGACCGTTTGGGCTCTTCAGCAGACGTCTGTTTTTCATTAACTCTGACCTCACTGACAGGAGGGAGTGCTATATCTGCCGTAAGCGTCGTGTTATTGACCCCTGCGGGAGTCTGAGGAATTCTGGGGTTTTAGGACTCATGGGAGAGAGTCAAACAGACAGACAGTAATAGTCTGAGTCTGCAAAACAGTGTTTCTGTGGGCGAGTGGGAGGCAGAGAAAGTTTGTGTACTTTGGCAGGATGCCACGCTCTAATCTCGCTGAGCTTCATTTCATCTGTTCAGGGTTTTTCTTTCATTTTCTCTTGCTCTGTCCGTCCTGGAAATCACTTCAGCCCGTGTCCTATAGGAACAGAGCAGCATGATAACTGCTATCTTAAGTTGATGTCTATTTCTGTCACATAAGGCTGAGAAGCTCCGCCCACGCTGAGATCTCACTGGATGAGAATTCTGCTTAACATACCTGTATATTAAACATTAGATATACTACCATTCAAAAGAAATGTATACTTTTATTCAGCAAGGATGCATTAAATTGATCAAAAGCGACAGTAAAGACATTTATAATGCCACAAAAGATTCTATTTCAGTTCTTTTGAACTTTCTATTTATTAAAGAATCCTGAAAAATAAAATGTATGACGATTTCCACAAAAGTATTCAACCATAAATGTTTCTTGAGCATCAAATCATCATATTAGAATGATTTCTGAAGGATCATGTGACACTGAAGACTGGAGTAATGATGCTGAAAATTCAGCTTTGATCACAGAAATAAATTACATTTTACTATATATTCACATAGAAAACAGCTGTTTAAAATTGTAAAAAATACAGTTAAAATTGTGAAATATTTATTTATTATATTACATTTTTTTCTTATTTTATATCTATATTTGTATATCTATTTTTTTTTTTTTATATATATTTAGTTTTATTTTTATATAGTAAAAACAGAAATATATATATTTCAGCATTTTTGCTTTCAATAATGACAGAAATATTGATGCTACAGCCAGCTGATATGGCTAAAAATAATTTATCTCAATGTATTTCAGTCTTTTGATGATGTTTAACATTGGAAAAAAATATTTTGAACATTAGAGTACAATTTGAATTTTTTATTATATTTTTTATTCATTATATTATATTTTTTCTTATTTTATATCTATATTTTTATATCTATTTTGTTTTTATATATTTAGTTCTATTTTTATATAGTAAAAACAGAATATATATATATATATAATTTTTTTTTTTTTTTTACATTTATATTTCAGCATTTTTGCTTTCAATAATGACAGAAATATTGATGCTACAGCCAGCTGATATGGCTAAAAACCGATACATCTCCATATATTTAAGTCTTTTGATGATGTTTATATCAAATAACACATAAAAACTACATTAAAATCACTGCAACATTCACAATAGTGCTTAATTATAATCGCCTGCAAAATCGCCAGTCCTGCTTGACACGTGAAACTTGTCGGGTCTTGCATTGATAAAAAAAAAACAATTTTTTAAGTCCCCACGACACTTTCATAAGGTCCTAAACAGAGACGCCGGACGTGTGCGCGTCACGTACCCTCTGCTGCAGGATCCAGGCCATGGCTTCGGTGAAGAAGCGGTTGGGTTCTTCACGGCTCATGGTGCGCCGGATCGTCCTGCTGCCCCACTTCTGCTGCGGAGGGGCATTCAGAGCCATGCTGAGATCTCTTATCTGCTCAGAAAACAGATTCACACTGTTCACAGACAGAGAGAGAGAGAGAGAGAGAGAGAGAGAGAGAGAGAGAGAGAGAGAGAGAGAGAGAGAGAGAGAGAGAGAGAGAGAGAGAGAGAGAGAGAGAGAGAGAGAGAGAATATAAGGTTACATTGGAAGTGAGCATATAAGACACTAAAGGGCAGAAACATACTGATTCATGAATTACATACACACTACTGTTTCAAAGATTGGGGGTGGTAAGACTTTTTTAAATGTTTCTGAAAGAAGTCTCTTCTGCTCAACAAGACTGCATTTATTTGATCAAAAATACAGTAAAAAATGTAAAATATATTATTACAATGTAAAATATCTGTTTTCTATGTGAATATATAATAAAGAGTAATTTATTCCTGTGATCAAAGCTGAATTTTCAGTGTCACATGATCCTTCAGAAATCATTCTGATATGATAATTTGCTGCTCAAGAAACATTTATGATTATTATCAGTGTTGAAAACAGCTTCATATTTTTGCCTGTTTTAATGAATCTGGGTCAATGACGTGACGGGTCATTTTTTTGTCCAAAGGCCTTAATAATAATAATAATAATAAAAAACACAGATATGACATCCAAAGTATGTAAGGTAGTACAACTAGATCAATTTTATAGAAACCAAAAGGTTTTAATTATATTTTGCTACATATAAAGGCATTTTAAAGATTTTGAAGTGTCAAAAGGTCATTTGGTTTAACTGTCCGAAGGCCAATACAGCCATTTCATTTGTGATTAAAATATCTTAAAATGTAATAAATGTATATATTTTTTATTCTGCCATGATTTTATAACATCATATATCAACAGTGCAAAATAATATTAAAATTATGTGTAGAAGTCGTTGCTTTGTTATGAGAAAGAATGTCCGGAAAAATGAATTTCATTGATGTCATTCGGAGTAACCAATATAAAGGGACCATTTTGGATCAAGTCATGTGGTCAGTATCATGTGACAGGATGTGACATCATTCAGACACCTGTGAAGGATCACATGGTCATGAAGCAAAGTAACTAACTCTCTCTTAACTATTTGATAAATTCATGTTTTCACTTGCTCATACGCATGTCCCGAAACATCAGGTCATTCGGTACAACCGCTATAAAACATGAAAAATGTTGTAATATTTTAAAAACTTGTACTAAATATAAAATATTTGCTAGCTAGACATCAGCCTGTTAGCAGTGTTTGACAATATCGTCATTCGGTATAACCAAAAGTGTCATTCGGTGAAACCGAAATTTTGGTTAAACCAAATTACTTTTTTGGTCTTTTTCTAGTAAAAAAAAAAAAAAAATGACAAAAAGAGTGTTAATTGATTATAAAAACCACATAATCTCATTGTTAACACTTAATAAAACTTCAAAATTAATTATATCTTCATTATGTTTTAAAAAACCTTATTCGTCAATGACCCTCTTAACTTCGTCTGAATTTATTATTTCGCAATTCCACTTGGTGCCAACAGAAATTACTTCATGTTTAAAATCTAAATGGGTGTGGCCTAGTAGCAGCATCATTACCTGAAGCCCCTCCCCAAACCTACTCCACATCATTTCCTGTCCTCTCAGTACTAAATATTTTGGCAAAAAGGCACAACGTGAGTGGTGCAAAACGTCGTATTTGCAAAGGTGTTCGGAGTGTTTTGTTGTTATGAGGTTGCAAGGTTAACGGGAAGTTTCTACCACAACATGTAAATGCATGTTTTTGTGTGTCTCACCTCCGCACCACACCGTCAGACGGCAGGTTCTGCTGGTTCAGCTCCACTGCAAAGTTTCTGAGCTGGTCAGTGATATCAGCAGCGGATTGCAGACAACTTTGAGCTTCAATGAAAGCGTTGGCATCTCCACCCTGCAGCGCAAACACACACACACACACACACACACACACACGCCGAGAACAATACAAACCAGCCATCAGAAAAGCCCAGGATCAACAAATCCACACAGTCACCCTGCCGAGTGTGTGACTAGGCCTCGTTTATGTGGCAATCTGAACTACAGAACAAACAAAACTTAAATCTGTAAGCTTAAACTTAAACTTAAATCAGCTCTTGCTCAAACAGCAATATTACACACTAAAGAAACATGAACAGGAATAAGTGCTCTTTGAGTTTGAAATGAAACCTAAATCTCAGTTCAAACAACATAGATGAAATTAGCAAAAAACAAAGCAGAAGATACAGTTCAGTGTATATGAATATATGTATATATCTGTAACAAACTGAACAACTAAAGATTCGATTATTGTGTGCAAAATGCATCAGATCGTGTGTGAACAGAGTTTATTCATCCTCATGTCGTTCCAAACACGTATGACTTTCTTTCTTCGGTGTAACACAAAAGAAGATATTCTGAAGAATGTTCACGCTGCTCTTTTACACACACACCGCATTAGTATTTAGTCTTTTGTATTTCGTTTTTGTCTTTTCCAGTACAAATAACATTCTTAAATCAAGATACATTTACTTACCTAAGATATTAAGTGTCGCTTGGCGCTCTTTTTATTTATTGCCTTTTTTTCATATCACATGTTTTAGTAATCATCATAAATATCAATCGAAAGCTTACGAACTCAAGATTCAGTCTGTGAAAACCGTATTGAAATCGGATGTTGCATTACCATGGAAATGGTACTTTAATTTCTTTTAGCGAGCTCCTCAACTAGTGGGTGGTGTCAGGTTTCATATTACAATATTTATTTTAGCTACTTTATAGTCAAAACCTTTTCTAATCTTGACAAAACACATATCGGCGGAAAGGTCTGAGTCTCACGGTTCCATATTTGTCCACTATTTTGTGACAGAAGTGAAATTTGGACAGAAATGTATCAATTTGTAATGGAAGAAAAAATTCAATAGAATGTCGGTGACACCCAGTGGCTATTTTTGGTACATCATCTAAACAAAATCTCATGGGAACTTAAATTTTTGTGATATCAACTTCAAATTTGAAACACAACTTGATTAGACATATGGCTTTCATTTGATAGCAATTTTAAAGGGTTAGTTCACCCAAAAATGAAAATTCTGTCATTAATTACTCACCCTCATGTCGTTCCACACCTTCGTTAATCTTTGAAACACAAATTAAGATATTTTTGATGAAATCCGATGGCTCAGTGAGGCCTCCATAGCCAGCAATGACATTTCCTCTCTCAAGATCCATTAATGTACTAAAAACATATTTAAATCAGTTCATGTGAGTACAGTGGTTCAATATTAATATTATAAAGCGACGAGAATATTTTTGGTGCGCCAAAAAAAAACAAAATAACGACTTATATAGTGATGGCCGATTTCAAAACACTGCTTCATGAAGCTTCGGAGCGTTATGAATCTTTTGTGACGAATCATGATTCGGATCGTGTGTCAAACCGCCAAACTGCTGAAATCACGTGACTTTGGCGCTCCGAACCGCTGATTCGACACGCTGATTCATAACGCTCCGAAGCTTCATGAAGCAGTGTTTTGAAATCGGCCATCACTATATAAGTCTTTATTTAGTTTTTCTGGCGCACCAAAAATATTCTCGTGGCTTTATAATATTAATATTGAACCACTGTACTCACATGAACTGATTTAAATATGTTTTTAGTACATTAATGGATCTTGAGAGAGGAAATGTCATTGCTGGCTATGCAGGCCTCACTGAGCCATCGGATTTCAACAAAAATATCTTAATTTGTGTTACAAAGATGAACGAAGGTCTTATGGGTGTGGAACGGCATGAGGGTGAGTAATAAATGACATTATTTTCATTTTTGGGTGAACTAACACTTTAAAGTACAATATATTTGATAAAATATACATTTTATATAAAATAAAAAATGTTTACTACAATACATTTGATTTAAAATAAATTTAAACTTACATAACTTTTTCATATTTTTATTCATGCTAATTTTTTAAATAAGTAAATAAGGATAATTTTAATTTTTTGTGAACTAAATTTTATATATATATATATATATATATATATATATATATATATATATATATTTTTTTTTTTTTTTTTTTTTTTTTTTAATATTATTTTTATGATACATACCAGTCGGCAAAAAACAATCCAAAAAAAAAAAAAAAAAAAAATTTTAAAAATTGGGCAAAACGGAGGTAATGATTAATAATAGTAATAAACTATTATTTTAGCACATGCATTATACATGTTTTACTTTCATTTTCTCCAGAATGCCTCAGTCAGATGAGGAACAGGAGTGTTTTATTATCTGAGAAATGTTAATTATGTGTGTAAACACACTCATGTGATTCTCATGACCTGTACAGCACATTTATGATCCTGTGAACTCTTGACAAGGTTCCTGAATCCACAAAACTGTGAATATATAGGCTACTCACAGACTTAAGTATCACTGCTGTCCTGTCCAGGTAATCCTGACACTGAGTCTGTAGAAACAATATCCGCTGCTGCATAGACGGCATGGTAGGCCTGGTGGGAGAAAAAAATAAAAATCAGCTTTGCATCACAGGAATTAATTACATTTTAAAACGCATTCAAATTGAAAACAGTTCTTTTAAATTGTAATATTATTTTGCAATTTTTTACAGTTTTTACTGCATCAAATAAAAGCAGAAAACAATCTTATTTATTCCAAACTTTTGACCAGTACTGTATGTAAATGCAATTATCAGTACAAGCAATGCAGAGATTTATAAATGGGCTTTTCACTGCTGATCCTGCAGTAAACACTTCCTCAAGACAAGCTCCTCTAAACCATAAACGCTTCAAAAGCCCATCTGAACACTGACTGATTCATTGTGGTTTATGAGCAGCTTGTTCTTCGCTGATTTACGGCGATGCATTCCTCTATCGCCCTGCAGAATCTCTCAGTCAACCCGCGACACGGAGACGCCCAACCAGCCGGAGCAGGTCAAAAAACTCCTGTATATGAATCTGATCCATTTAATAAATCTCTCCAGTACTGAAAACACGGCTGTTTTGCTTCCAATACTTTCTATTTAGACTAATACTTGTCAGGTTTTATTATATTACAAGTTATACATGATTGTTTCCAACTGAAGATGATAGTTTTATAGGTCACTCCTTGAATTAATGATCTACTGTAGATAAAGACAGTTTAATGCTGTGCAAACAAAGCAATCAAGCACATCAGCTCCTGTTAGAAAAATATACTTTAAGAATTTTAAAAGCAAACGCTTTTAACTTTTCAACATTACAATGCTGGGTTGTTTCAACCCAAATTTGGGTCAAAAATGGACAAACATTTTTAAATTAAATTTTTAACCCAACGGTTGGGTTTGTCCATATTTGACCCACATTTGGGTTGAAATAATCGCATACAATTGAAATGTTAAAAAGCAGCTTTAAAAATGTAAAACAAATACAAAATTATATATACATTATATATATTAGAATATTATATATTTTAAATATATATGTATCGAAATATGATGTTGTATCATTAAAATATAGTATTATTATAATTTATTATTATGTGATATTTATGCATAAAATTGAAAAGTTAAAAAGCAGCTTTAAAAATGTAAAATACAAAATTATATAAACATTTTATATATTAAAATATTATATATTTTACAAATATATATTGAAATATGACATGTTATATAATTAAAATAGAATATTTAATATATTATATATTTTTAAAAAGATATATAATTATATTATTATTATAATTTATTATGATATAATATTTATGCATAAAATTGAAAAGTCAAAAAGCAGCTTTAAACATGCAAAACAAATACAAAATTATATATACACTATATATATATTAAAATATTATATATTTTAATATATATTGAAATATGATGTTGTATAATTAAAATATAATAAATTAAAAAGCATATTATTATTATAATTTATTATATAATTTTTATGCATAAAACTGAAAAGCTTTAAAAATGTAAAACAAATACATATTATATATATATTAAAATATATTAAATATTATATATTTAAATTATATATTAAAGTATATTATATATACATTATTATTATAATTTATATATTATTTATTATTTATATACATTATTATATAACATTTATATACACATATTACATTTTTAAAGCATATTGTTGAAAATGAAGTTTATTTTGCATTATGACTGTTCAGTTTATATAAATAAAATATAATACATTCTTAAATAAATTATTAAAATAAACCATACTAAAAAAAAATTATTTGATTTAATTTTATCTGATGCATTGTTTTACATTAATATCTTGCGTAGGCGTTCTGAGTTCTAAAACATGTGATACAAAGTTGAAACCAAAAGGAATGTTTTGGTGCAAAACATTCAACGAATAAAATTAGGCAAGTAAACAAATAGAAACCAGACATATCTAAACGACCCATCTCATTTGAATGGAGAATATGCATATGAATGCACAACAGAGTCGTTATTCATGTTTATGACCAGTAGCTGCCAAATGACTCATGAACTTCTGCGCAGCGCTTGGATACGGCAGCCATCGCCTTCCCCACAGGATCCTGCCATTACTGAGCATGTAGATTTACAGGAAGCTTTGCACGACAAGAGTCCTAAAGTGACCTGTAAACTCGCGCAGAAACGAAAACAAAGGAGCCACACAGTATCAGCAGGGATTGTGTTACCGAAGAGCCCGATCCACCTGCAGCAGAGGCCTACATTTACACAAGCTCACTTCAGAAACTCCCAGCTTTATATACTCTCATTCTGAGAGATATGAGCGCCTTTGATGTGTCTATATAACCTTTGAACCTCTGCTACAGTTTCACTTCAACAGACAATGTACTTCACTCAGGTTTTACTCCATCACTGTTTTTACTAAAATGCTGGGTTAAAAAACAACCCAAGTTGGGTTGAATATGGACAAACCCAGCAGTTGGGTTGAATGTTTGACACAACCTGCTGGGTAGTTTGATTTAACTCAACTATTGTTTAAAGATGACTATATGGCTGGCTTAAAATGAACCCAAAACATAATTACTAGAGGCAACAATAGTAATCAAAAGGTGAACATTTATTAATAAGCAATTTAATAAATGTTTATTATTTAATTATTAGTTATTAAACTTATTAATAAATGTTTCCTATTTTGGGTTAATTTTAAGTGAGCAATATAGTAATTTTTAAACAATAGTTGAGTTAAATAAAACTACCCAGCAGGTTGGTCAAACATTTAACCCAATTGCTGGGTTTGTCCATATTTAACCCAACTTGGGTTGTTTTTAACCCAGAGTGTAGTTCTGTTAAATACATCTCTTTCAACATTTTTAATCTTTTTGCATTATTATTTTTAAAATGATTTTGAATGATCTAAATGTTTACCATTTTGTATTAGATTTATTTTTTCTTAAATAGACCACGTCTGAACACTGACCCGAGCCTTGGAATTGTGAGAAAAAAGTCAGAATTGTGAGAAAAAAGTCGGTATTGTGAGGTATAAACTCGGAATTGCAAGATACAAACTCGGAATTGCGAGAA
Organism: Ctenopharyngodon idella; assembly: GCF_019924925.1. Classification (NCBI taxonomy): domain Eukaryota; kingdom Metazoa; phylum Chordata; class Actinopteri; order Cypriniformes; family Xenocyprididae; genus Ctenopharyngodon; species Ctenopharyngodon idella. Next base: position 33,406,890 of record NC_067239.1, on the reverse strand, counting down.
AAAAGTCGGAATTGTGAGATAGAAACTCAGATTTGCAAGAAAAAAATGGAATTGTGAGATAGAAACTCGGAATTTTGAGAAAAAATTCAGAATTGTGAGAAAAAGTCGGAATTGTGAGAAAAAAGTCGGTATTGTGAGGTATAAACTCGGAATTGCAAGATACAAACACGGAATTGCGAGAAAAAAGTCAGAATTGTGAGATAAACTCGGAATTGCGAGAAAAAAGTCGGAATTGTGAGATAGAAACTCAGATTTGCAAGAAAAAAATGGAATTGTGAGATAGAAACTCAGAATTGTGAGATAGAAACTTGGAATTGTGAGATAGAAACTCGGAATTGTGAGAAAAAAGTCAGAATTGTGAGATAGAAACTCGGAATTGCGAGAAAAAAGTCGGAATTGTGAGAAAAAAGTCGGTATTGTGAGGTATAAACTCGGAATTGCAAGATACAAACTCGGAATTGCGAGAAAAAAGTCAGAATTGTGAGATATAAACTCGGAATTGCGAGAAAAAAGTCGGAATTGTGAGAAAAAAGTCGGAATTGTGAGATAGAAACTCAGATTTGCAAGAAAAAAATGGAATTGTGAGATAGAAACTTGGAATTGTGAGATAGAAACTTGGAATTTTGAGAAAAAATTCAGAATTGTGAGAAAAAGTCGGAATTGTGAGATATAAACTCAGAATTGTAAGATATAAACTTGGAATTGTGAGATATAAACTCGGAATTGTGAGAAAAAAGTCGGTATTGTGAGGTATAAACTCAGAATTGCAAGATACAAACACGGAATTGCGAGAAAAAAGTCAGAATTGTGAGATAAACTCGGAATTGCAAGATACAAACACGGAATTGTGAGAAAAAAGTCAGAATTGTGAGATAGAAACTCGGAATTGCGAGAAAAAAGTCGGAATTGTGAGAAAAAAGTCGGTATTGTGAGGTATAAACTCGGAATTGCAAGATACAAACTCGGAATTGCGAGAAAAAAGTCAGAATTGTGAGATATAAACTCGGAATTGCGAGAAAAAAGTCGGAATTGTGAGATAGAAACTCAGATTTGCAAGAAAAAAATGGAATTGTGAGATAGAAACTTGGAATTGTGAGACAGAAACTTGGAATTTTGAGAAAAAATTCAGAATTGTGAGAAAAAGTCGGAATTGTGAGATATAAACTCAGAATTGTAAGATATAAACTTGGAATTGTGAGATATAAACTCGGAACTGTGAGAAAAAAGTCGGTATTGTGAGGTATAAACTCGGAATTGCAAGATACAAACACGGAATTGCGAGAAAAAAGTCAGAATTGTGAGATAAACTCGGAATTGCAAGATACAAACACGGAATTGCGAGAAAAAAGTCAGAATTGTGAGATAAACTCGGAATTGCGAGAAAAAAGTCGGAATTGTGAGATATAAACTCGGAATTGCGAGAAAAAAGTCGGAATTGTGAGATAGAAACTCAGAATTGTGAGATAGAAACTTGGAATTGTGAGATATAAACTCGGAATTGTGAGAAAAAAGTCAGAATTGTGAGATAGAAACTCAGAATTGTGAGATAGAAACTTGGAATTGTGAGATAGAAACTCGGAATTGTGAGAAAAAAGTCAGAATTGTGAGATAGAAACTCGGAATTGCGAGAAAAAAGTCGGAATTGTGAGATAGAAACTCGGAATTGTGAGAAAAAATTTGGAATTGTGAGAAAAAGTCAGAATTGTGAGATATAAACTCAGAATTGTAAGATATAAACTTGGAATTGCAAGAAAAATGTCGGAATTGTGAGATATAAACTTGCATATTATTTTTAAAATTATTTTGAATGATCTACCATTTTGTATTAGATTTAATTTTTCTTAAATAGTCCATGTCTGAACACTGAATACTAACATTTTTCTGGTTTCTATTTGTTTCTATTCTATTCTATTTGTTTACTCGCCTAATTTTATCCTTTGAATGTTTTGCACCAAAACATTCCATTTTGTTTCAACTTTGTATCACGTTTTAGAAGAACTCGGAACGCCTACTCAAGATATTAGTGTAAAATAATGCACCAGATAAAATTAAATCAAATAAAAAATATTTTAATATGGTTTATTTTAATAATTGGTGTGTACTTTTGACGCATTTTTTTTTAAATTCTGTATAAACTGAAACTTCCGCAAACAAAAACAAATTAGATACTTTTTGCATATAGTGCATGTTAATGCAAACGTTTAATTAAATTGTATTTATTATGTAGGTGAATTAATGTATAAAATAATAACACGTTCATATTAAACGCACGAACTTGCAGTGTTACAAGGACGCTATGGTAAAAAGAGTATAAAAAGCCAATGAAAACGCAAGTAACAGGTGTTTACTCACACTTGCCCCGCGCTCATAGAGCCTCTGGAGAAAGTTTGGTTGTATCCCTCCACGTACTCCTGGGTGAAGCCATTATTCCCCCGCTGCACCACCATCTCACCGTACGGATACGCGGCCGCGGCGTTGAGCTCGCTGCGCGACCCGGAGCGGCGTCCCGTCATGCTGAGCCCGCGCTGCGAGCCGTACATGCTCATGACTGCGCCCGAGCTTCACACTTAAAATGGCGGAGTTTTAAAAGTGAACCTGAGGTCAGATGCGCAGCTCCAGATGAACCAGCCGTGAAGAGCCTCTGATCGCAACTCCACTAGGAAGAGCCGCAGTTCACTGATCCGAAGTCACACCCACAGACCTCCATCTGAACACACCCTCACGTGCCTGGAGGCGTCTCTCTGTGCACTGTTGAGGGAAGTTTACAATTACATTCAGCATTATGACATGTTTAAAAACTATTTTAAACAACATACTTGTTGCTAATTATCGCGCATGCAGATTTATGACCTCCGAGAGTATATCTGTACTTTCAGAAATGCATTTGCATAACGATTTAAAGCATTGAAATATATTTTTTCCATAATCATGTCCCTTTAGGTGCAACTGAACATTTTAGTAACTTGAAATGTAGGTGTGCACATATGAAGTTTATACTTGTAAATCTATTAAAGTGACCTGCAAAAGGTGATTCAGAATGGTGAAAGATTTGAAATGCTTTAAAACACTTTCCCTTTACGTATTTACATATGAAAATTGAATGCTCATGAAATTAAAAGTCCAAGCAGAGATCATTCAGATGTGTTTGCCATCACTGATGGTTCTGGGTCTACAGGAAAGACGAGTCTTTCTCCTAAAAACACCCTGAAGACAGTTTCTGTCATTACGCTTCTCCAAGCTTCAATCGCCCTTGGCACCTGATTAAAGAAGCGGTACGCTGGTATGCCAGATATCGAACAGGTTAACACAGGACACGTTATAATGCATGCACATTAAACTCCAACTATCAATGCATGCGATCATTTCTTCTGAAATGATTAGAGTGCAGTTTTAGTTGTGTGTATGGGTGGGGTGTGTTGTGGCTTTCGACTTTGTGACTGAACTCAGAGGTCATTCGCTGCAGTAAATACAGAACCTCTGTGTGCTGCTTTAGGGTCTTTCCTCATGCACACTCCTCTTTTTCTCACATTTCTGACTTTTTCTCACAAATGCAAGTTTACATCTCACAATTCTGACTTTTTTCCACCTCCAAATTCTGAGTTTGCATCTCACAATTTAGATTTTCTGAGTTTACATCTTGTAATTCTGACTTATTTTTTCTCACAATTGTTTGTTTATATCTTACAATTCAGACTTTTATAAAAGTCTGAATTGTGAGAAATAAACTTTTGACTTTTAAATAAACTTTTATATCTTGCCATTCTAATTGGAGTTCTGACTTTTTCAGAATTGCGAGGGAAAAAAGTCAGAATTGTGAGAAATAAATGCAGAATTGTGAGGAAAAAGTCAGAATTATGAGATATAAACTGAATTGTGAGATAAAAAGTTGGAGAAAAAGTCTGAAATGTGAGATATAACTTGGAATTGCAAGGAAACAAATCTGAATTGTGAGATATAAACCTGCAATTGTGGAAAAAAAGTCAGAATTGTGTGAAAAAAAGTTAGGAATTGTGAGATATAAACTTGGAACTGCGAGGAAAAAAGTCGGAATTGTGAGATATAAACTCGGAATTGCAAGAAAAAAGTCGGAATTGAGAGATATAAACTCGGAATTGCAAGAAAAAAGTTGGAATTGTGAGATATAAACTCGGAATTGTGAGAAAAAAGTTGGAATTGTGAGATATAAACCCGGAATTGCGAGAAAAAAGTTGGAATTGTGAGATATAAACTCGGAATTGCGAGAAAAAAGTTGGATTTGTGAGATATAAACTCGGAATTGCAAGAAAAAGTCGGAATTGTGAGATATAAACTTGGAATTGCGCTAAAAAAAGTCGGAATTGTGATATATAAACTCGGAATTGCAAGAAAAAAGTCGGAGTTGTGAGATATAAACTCGGAATTGCGAGAAAAAAGTCGGAGTTGTGAGATATAAACTCAGAATTGTGAGAAAAAAGTCGGAATTGTGAGAAAAAAGCCGGAATTGTGAGATATAAACTCGGAATTGCGAGAAAAAAAGTCGGAATTGTGAGATATAAACTCGGAATTGCGAGAAAAAAAGTCGGAATTGTGAGATATAAACTTTCAACTTTTTAATAAACTTTTATATCTTGCAATTCTAAGATTATATCTTGGAATTCTGAATTTTTCTCAGAATTGCAAGGAAAAAAGTCAGAACTGTGAGATATAAACTTAAAATTGGGCGAAAAAAAGGCCAAAATTTGAGATAAAATGTCGCAACTACCTTTTTTAATCACACGTTTTAAATTATTTACTTTCTTAATGCATGCTCCTTGTCTTATTGTGCATGCTTTACCAGTGCATGTTATTCCCAAGAAGAAAAGGATTGCTTAGGTAATCAAAATATAATAACTTCGCCTCTGAGACTCAAAATGCATCATATTACAGAATTAAAATGCGTTCTGGACGCCGTTTCACATTGGCTTTAATAATGCCATCAGAATGCTGGTGTTTCTGTGGGTGTGAATGGCGTGTTAGCCCAGACATGCAGCCGCAGTATTTCACACCAGGACGTGTGAATGAGCACAACTGACCACGCATACGGTCACACACTCTGTGACAGGAGAGAGAGAGAGTTTCTGCCTGTCAGATTCAATCGGTTAATCAAAGCTCTGGGCACATTTCTGAAGGTTTTTACTGCATGTCTCAGCCTGACGCGCATTCCATCCCACCAAACCTCTGACTGTCACTAAACATATAATCAGAAGCATTTGTGAAAACACTTTCTCACCAAGAAATACACATCATTATTGCATAAGATAGAAAGCTGCAAATGGAATTTCTTCAACTGCTTCTCCTAGTGAGAAATGACATTTTTGATGAAGTCTCCTGCTTTTCAGATGTTTTTCCTGACAAAAAACCCAGTCTTCTCTACACTCTTAGAAGAAAAGGTTCATATACAGTACGCTTCAGGCCCTTCATATACAGTACAGAACCTTTTAAGGGTTCCATCATGAGATGGAAGAGGTGTAGTTGATATTTAAAATCTCTGACTGTACCAACTCACATTTAGAGGTACATGTTTTTCAGAAGTCGCTCTAATAATTTTCCCAGAGAGAATTGAGGCTGTTCTTTACACACACTTACACATGCAAACATGTTCAGTCTTTTTTTCCGTGTCGCCTCTAGCGAGGGTGGAGATGATCAGAACGTGGCCTAACAGATGCACTTTCCTTTAAAATACACAAACACACCGACATGCTGCAACTCTGCAGATTTTGGTTCACATACAGTGAATTTCAGAAAACCTGTTGAGAAAATGTCCGGGTCATATTTCACCGCAAAACCAAGAGAAAACAATTAAGATATTAAGATAGTGTGACATCATTTTCATGACATATAAGCTAAATCTCATCACTGCAATGCAATAAATAAACAACGTAATGCATGAAATATGTATGGATTATAATATTTGTTGCAAAATGCCTTTAAATTAAACTAATGCAAATTACTCCGTATTTCATTCTAATGGTAAAATACACAAAACAAAGAGAAGTTAGGAAGAAACATGCTTAAAATAATGACAAAATGCAAAAAAATTTCTTCATGCAAGGTACTTGTTTCTTTTGATTTTGAGGTGAAATATGACCCAAACATGTTTCTGTGAGTTGCATGTTATTATATAGCTGTTGGGCATGAGACTCGATCCTTATAAACTCACGGCTGGAATCAACTCAACAATTATATGACTAACAAACTGCCCTACGAGAAATTTTTAACCAGTGATGCTTGTTACAAATCCCTTCTACTGAGATGAGTAAACTCATGATGAGTCTCGACAGGGTTATAATGACTCAAGACACAAGCGTGTCTTCATGTCATTACTGTTTTTAATTATGTTATTCACATTTCATGTCATTTAGTCTTCATTAAAAACCCACATAATAAATTAGGCGTCTTTTCTCAAAACATTATGCAATGGTATTATGTTCATGTCTTCTGTGTCACAACCAGAGATGTGTAATACCTGAGAGAGGCTGTTTGTTTTCATCTCAATTCTTCATCCCATTCATCTCAATGGCAGATTCTCAGACAGTGCAGGATGTTCATCTTCACTCGGGGAATGTTCATTATGTGACAGATCACTCATCATAGGCAGCAATACAAGTGCAATCTGTCACAATAAAACCTGTCAACAACAAGTCAGAATTGTGAGATAAAGCATGGAACTGCGAGAAAAAAAGTCGGAATTGTGAGATCTAAAATTGGAATTGCAGAAAAAAAAGTCAGAATTGTGAGATATAAACTCAGAATTGTGAGAAAAAAGTCGGAATTGTGAGATATAAACTCGGAATTGTGAGAAAAAAGTCGGAATTGTGAGATCTAAAATTGGAATTGCAGAAAAAAAGTCAGAATTGTGAGATATAAACTCAGAATTGTGAGAAAAAAGTCGGAATTGTGAGATATAAACTCGGAATTGTGAGAAAAAAGTCGGAATTGTGAGATCTAAAATTGGAATTGCAGAAAAAAAGTCAGAATTGTGAGATATAAACTCAGAATTGTGAGAAAAAAAGTCGGAATTGTGAGATATAAACTCGGAATTGTGAGAAAAAAAGTCGGAATTGTGAGATATAAACTCGGAATTGTGAGAAAAAAGTCGGAATTGTGAGATATAAAATTGGAATTGCAGAAAAAAAAGTCAGAATTGTGAGATATAAACTCAGAATTGTGAGAAAAAAGTCGGAATTGTGAGATATAAACTCGAAATTGTGAGAAAAAAAGTTGGAGAAAAAAGTCGGAATTGTGAGATATAAACTCGGAATTGTTAGAAAAAAAGTCGGAATTGTGAGATATAAAATTGGAATTGCAGAAAAAAAAGTCAGAATTGTGAGATATAAACTCAGAATTGTGAGAAAAAAGTCGGAATTGTGAGATATAAACTCGGAATTGTGAGAAAAAAGTCGGAATTGTGAGATATAGATTCGGAACGGCAAGAAAAAAGTTGGAATTGGGAGATAAAGCTCGGAATTGTGAGATAAAGCTCGGAATTGCAAGAAAAAAGTCAGAATTGTGAGATATAAACTCGGAATTGTGAGAAAAAGTTGGAATTGTGAGATAGAAACTTTGATGAACTTTTTTGATGCACTTCAAGTGTTGAATACGGTATATTAATCCTATTAAAGCTAAAGAAGTTTTTAAGTCAAGAGCAGATTTGAGCAGTTTTGTTGTTGTTGTTCTTCTTCTTCTTTAATTAGCATTAATGCACAAGGTATACAGCTACTGTCACTTTAACACCAAATGCATGGATCAGACACGCACCAGATTTTCTCCCAACTTTTTAAGTTTATTAAGACTTTTTATTTTAACTTAGTTAAGACTGCTTACGAGAATACTCGCCAAAACAGGCATTTTGAGATAATTCTGTGTGTATTTGTCCGTTTAAGTGTGGTAAGACGTGAAACAGAACACAGCTTGGTAATGCCACACTGTCTGAAGCCTGATCGATGCGTCCACAAGTTCGTTTGGGTGCGCGCGACAAAAATGACATCATTGCAGCGTTGGCAGAAGTGTGCATTGAATGTGCGCAAACTGATTTCGAGGCAAATCTAACTTGTAACCAACAACCTTGTAGCCAATCACGACAACGTGCCGGCGGGCTTTAGCATATCATTAACAGCAAACTAGCAGAGGAGTCTCGAGAGAAGATATATTTCTGTTGTTATGAAAAATTGTGTAGATTTAGCAATATAGCGGGTGTATGATGTATATTACGATGTTATGATGAACTATATGTCTTTCTTCACCGACGTTCTGAGTTGTTCAAAGCGTTTGTAAGAAGGCAGCTGTCTGACATTAGCAACACATTATTAGCAGCTGTTTGATAATATAGTCAAGTACCGTTATGTGTCTGATGTTAAAGAGCGATATATTGTGCAGCGATAAGTAAGTTGACCGAGTGGATCTCTGAGCTGGAGTGAGTGAGAGGAGGCGGGGCTAATTTGCATATTCATGCATTTTTTCTGCATATTCCGCATATATTAAATGAAGCAAGGGTGTAGAGTTTCATTCAAGCTAAGTCATGAAGAAATTTTTTTCACAGGAAAAAACGTTTAAATATGTAATTCTGGTGATCAAAGATGAGTTTTAAGGGATAGAATGATTGACTACAGGGGGACTTTAATTGTTTATAAACTGATTATCTATCACTTTCATAAAAGATTTACCATCAACGTTTTTTAAAACACATGGAAATATCTGTTAAATATGTTTAGACTGGCATATATATGCTGTTTTAGGGGACAATGCCAGAGTGTCTGATCTAAAATGCAAATAAGCACAATCGAAACTGGCATATTTGGCAACTTACTACAATCACACGCCCTTACAGTGGTTCACACCAATCAAATGAGCGACATGGAAAGCAACTGCGTCACTTACTAAAAAAAACAAATGCTCAGCAAAACAGGCATATAGAAAAGAAAAGGCTATTTTAATGATTTCTAAGTGTAATGAGTTTTGTTTAGTAATTCCTGCTTGCTCATACAGGTTCAAAAGTAACGTTCCCATAATGTTTGAAGAATGATAAAATGGAATGTTTCCTTAACGTATGCATAACCAAGTAAAAACGTTTTTAAAACGTTTAGAAACATTCTTAGATTCTTATTTTTGTTAGCTGGGCAGATGTTTATTATTGTCTGTCAGGGGAATATCCTCTTAAGTTTAGTAAGTTCATTGTATTCAGCGTGAATGAATGAATGTGTGATTAGAGGAAACTCAGGATGCAGTTTTTTCAGCAGGAAGTGAGTCAGAAAGACCCTCCTGATGAGAAACGCTCAGATATTCTGGGAAAAAGCAAGAGAGAGACACTGTGTGTTTGTGTTTTGTTCCCAAAAGCCAAAACTGATCATGTTACGCTTCACCTGATACTCTTGTTAAACTCGCTTCCTTCTCTTTCACTCTATTGTCCATCATTCCCAAGATTCAAGCAGAATTATTAATGTTAAAAGTGTCTCCATTGTCAAACTGGGTGTTTCTTCAACAACGGACACTTTCATTCATGTGGACTAAAGTAAACTCTCTCTTATAGTTTAATTAGTCTAACAACAGACATCCAATTCCACCACATCTCCAATCACTATTTATTTTGTGGTGGAAATTATATTTCAAATATGTCTGGAATTAAATTTTAATTTAATTATTTTAATATATTACCATTTAAATGCAAGTCACTTTACCTTGAACTTCTTTATCTCTCTCTCTCTCTCACACACACACACACACACACACACACACACACACACACACACACACACCACATACACACACACACACACCACATACACCCACTCCGTGTCTCTGCCTCTGACACATGCAGGTGTTGCATAATCCTGATCAGAACAGGTTTGTTTGTCTGTGTGTGTGTGTGTGTGTGTGTGTGTGTGTGTGTGTGTGTGTGTGTGTGTGTGTGTGAGTGTGTGTGTGTGTCTGTGTGTGAGTGAGGGGCTGGGAGTAAAAATGGGTGTGTGTGTGTGACCTTGAGTGAGTGGGTGGAGATGAAACAAATATTTTGTCTTGCAACACACCCACACTGCGAGGCAAACTATGATAGAACGTTAGATAGATAGATAGATAGATAGATAGATAGATAGAGAGAGAGAGAGAGAGAGAGAGAGAGAGAGAGAGGGAGAGAACGAATGAACGATAGATAGATAGATAGATCTAAAGTAACGAATGAACAAATGATAGATAGATAGATCTAAAGTAACAAACGAATGAACGAACGATAGATAGATAGATAGAGAGAGAGAGAGAGGGAGAGAACTAATGAACGATAGATAGATAGATCTAAAGTAACGAATGAACAAATGATAGATAGATAGATCTAAAGTAACAAACGAATGAACGAACGAACGAACGATAGATAGATAGATAGATAGATAGACAGACAGACAGACAGACAGACAGATAGATAGATATATAGATAGATAGATAGATGGATAGATAGATAGATCTAAATAAATGAATGAAAGATAGATCTAAATAAATGAATGAACGAATGAACGATAGATAGATAGATCTAAAGAAATGAACGAATGAAAGAAAGATAGATAGATAGATCTAAAGAAATGAATGACAGATAGATAGATAGATAGAGAGAGAGGGAGAGAACGAATGAACGATAGATAGATAGATCTAAAGTAACAAACTAACGAACAAACGATAGATAGATAGATCTAAAGAAACGAACGAACGAAAGAAAGATAGATAGATCTAAAGAAATGAATGATAGATAGATAGATAGATAAATAGATATATAGATATGAAAAAACGAATGAATGAATGAATGAATGAATGATAGATAGATAGATCTAAAGTAACGAACTAATGAACGAACAAACGATAGATAGATAGATAGATAGATAGATAGATCTAAAGAAATGAACGAACGAACGAAAGATAGATTGATATATAGATAGAGAGAGGAGAGAACGAATGAACAATAGATATATAGATCTAAAGAAATGAATGATAGATAGATAGATAGATAGATAGATAGATAGATAGATCTAAAGTAACGAACGCGTGAACTAGCGAACGAAAGATAGATAGATAGATAGATAGATAGATAGATAGATAGATAGATCTAAAGAAACGAACGAACAAACGAGAGATAGATTGATTGATATATAGATAGAGAGGGAGAGAACGAATGAATGATAGATAGATAGATCTAAAGAAATTAACAATAGATAGATAGACAGATATGAACAAACGAATGAACGAATGAACAATAGATAGAATGATAGCATGAGTGTGTGAGCTGGATGAGCTCTGACTGTACTCTTGTTGTCTCAGTGTGAAGACGCTCATCTCTCTCTCTCTCTCTCTCTCTCTCTCTCTCTCTCTCTCCAGCAGATCAACAATAGCACATAATAAATGCTCCTCTTCTGAACTCATGATGTCACCTGGTTGGTTGCGGTGGCATCTGGCAGCTGAGCGCTCGCTGTCATCAATGATTGATGAGACCTTCTGTAGAAAGAAGAACAAAACACTAAATGTGAAGTACATGTTTGAGCTGCTGATGGTGATACTGGAGTATTTGTGGTAGTTTGGATGTTTACCATGTAAACATCATGGTGTGTGAATCAGGTAATGACTTACAGTAAATCATCTCATGGGAATTTATGAAGCTTATTTAGCAGCAGAAGTATTTTCTTCCATTCATTTTCTTCATACGGAAATTCTTGAATAAAGAGTTCTGATCCATGAACCAAAACATTACAAACGTTCATTTGAAGCAAAAAATATATGATAATCTGAAATGAATGAATGAATAAATAAATAAATAAATAAATAAATATGCTCCATATGGGTTTTACAAAATTCTTGAATTATTAAAAATACAATTCTTGTATTATCAAATATAAAAACGTATTTGATAATATGAAACGAACGAATGAATGAATGAATGAATGAAATTAATAAATTAATATTAATTCATTAATAATTTATATTAATTTAATAAATAAATAAATACTGTCCATATGGATTTTAGAACATTTTAGAATTATTTAAAAATTCTTAATAATTCTTGAATAATATCAAATACAAAAAGTATGATGCAATAATTAAATAAATAAATAAACAAACATACAAATTCCATATGAATTTTAGAAAATTCTTCTATTATAAAATATAAAAAGTATTTGATAATATGAAATGAGTGAATTAATGAATGAATTAATGAATGAAATTAATAAATTAAAATAAATAAACAAACAAACTCCATATGGATTTTAGAAAATTCTTGATAAAAAAATAAAATTCTTCTATTATCATATACAAAAAAGTGAAAATGAATGACTGAATGAATGAATTTAAATAAATAAATAAACAAATAAATATATTCTCCATATGGATTTTAGAAAATTCTTGAATTATTAAAAATAAAATTCTTGTATTATCAAATATAAAAAAGTATTTGATAATATGAAACAAATGAACCAATGATTGAATGAATGAATGAATGAATGAATGAATAAATGAATTGAATGAATGAATGAATGAATGAACAAACTCCATATGGATTTCAGAAAATTCTTGAATTATTAAAAATAAAATTCTTCTATTATCAAATATTTAAAAAAGTATTTGATAATATGAAACAAATTAACAAACGATTGAATAAATAAATAAATAAATAAATAAATAAATAAATAAATACTCTCCATAGGGATTTTAGAAAATTTTAGAATTATTTAAAATAAAATTCTTATAATATCAAATACAAAAAGTATGATGAAATAAACAAACAAACAAATTCCATATGAATTTTAGAAAATTCTTGAATTATTAAAAATAAAATTCTTCTATTATCAAATACAAAAAAAGTGAAAATGAATGACTGAATGAATTTAAATAAATAAATAAGGTACAAGACTGTATTTTACATTTGTTGCAGAAAATGAACTGCTCATCCCTCGTCTCTGACTATAAACACACTGTATGAGCAGAAGTCAGCAGAAACCCTTCAAATTCCACTCATTTCTCACACCACACCTTGTGCTTCAGGCTTTGTGGCAACAGTTTGTGGAGGTTCTTTTCCTTTTCCAAAGAAGATCATTTATAAAAATGACATACTGAACTTGAACCCCACTTAAACCTTTGAGATGAACAAGAAAACAAGAAGCTGGAATTCTGCTGATTCTGCAGAAGCGTGTGTCACAGCTCACGGTGGGAGTGTGTGCTTTTACATTTACTGGGAAATCATATTACTCTATGGAGAAGATGAAGAGGAGTTTTATTTCTGGAACACGACTGTTGTGCAATAACAGCAGGAGGAGACGCACCAGACTGAAACTAATGTTCTGCCTTCACTCCTCAGTGATCACATGACAAAACCGCACTGCTCCATATTGTTCTTTTTTAACATATAATGCCATCTGCTGGTCACTAAATATTAACTCAGATTTGGATTATGCACTTACAGACATGCGCCTCCAGGGGGAAGCAAACAGCAGCATTTCTTCTCACTTCAACATTTATTCTCTGTAGTTTGTATAAATGCTTTGGCCTTTGACCTTTTGTTAGTATATTAGAATTTAATTGAATTTGTTTCTGACCATTCAGATGGCAAATCTATATATATATATATATTTTTTTTTTTTTTTTTTTTTTTTTTATGTGATAATTGTTCTTCCTCCAGGGTGTGCATTATGGGTTAAAATCCCAATCCTCTCTTGAGCCCTATTTGGGGTTTGTTTTAATGGACACATTTGTACACTATAAAATTTTACACTACAAAAAAAATATACCACCAACTGATATCTAAATATAAATCAGTTGCAGCTGAATTGTGGCTGAATTTCTGTAAAATTGTTTTAAAAACTGGCCATCACAAACAACTATGATTGGTCCATTCTGACCAGCGCTGAGAAGAATAACAGCAATCAGATGAGTAAAGTTTGTGAACAAACGTTGATGTTGTCTTGACATGATTTAACATGTTGCTAGCATGTTTTAGCATGTTTGCTAGCATGACTTAATACGTTATGTTTAGTGTGCTGCTAGCATATTTTAGCATGTTTGCTAGCATGATTAACATGTTGCTAGCATGATTTAATATGTTGTTAACATGTTTTAACCTGTTAACGTTTGATTAGCATATCACTAGCATGTTTTAACATGTTGCTAGCATGATTTAACTCATTGCTAACATGTTTTAACATGTCGCTAGCACGATTAACATGTTACCATTATTAGCATGTTGTTAACATGACTTAACACATTGCTAGCATGTTTCTAGCATGTTTTAACATGTTGTTAACATGATTTAACACATTGCTAGCATGTTTTAGCATGTTGCTTACATGATTAGCATGTTTGCTAGCATGTTGTTAGCATTATGATTAGCATGTTTTGCTAACGTGTTTTAGTATGTTGATAACATGATTAGCATGTTGCTAACATGTTGTTAGAATGATTAGCATGTTGCTAGCATGTTTTAACACATTGCTAACATGTTTTAGTATGTTGATAACATGATTAGCATGTTGTTAAAATGTTGCTAGCATTATTAACATGTTGTTAGCATGATTATCATGTTGCTAGCATTTTTAACACATTGCTAACATGTTTAGCATTTCTCTTACATGATTAGCATGTTGCTAGTATGTTGTTAACATGATTAGCATGTTGCTAACATGTTTTAACACATTGCTAACATGTTTTAGTATGTTGATAACATGATTAGCATGTTGCTAACATGTTGATAGCATGATTAGCCTGTTGTTAGTCTGTTTTAACACATTGCTAACATGTTTTAGCATTTTGTTTACATGATTAGCATGTTGCTAACATGTTGATAACATGATTAGCATGTTATTAACATGTTGCTAGCATGATTAGCATGTTGTTAGCATGAATTGTTCTTAGCATGTTCCAGGGGGAACTCATGAAAATTTTGAGGTATACTTATCATTTTTCTCTTTCGATGTCATTCACTTAATTTCAAGTTATTATTCATTTTGTGACTATTTAAACATAAAATGGTCAACTTTGTCTTATGTATCCTAAATATACAGGATTAAATAATATTTTCAAAATGCATAATTGAAACATATTTTGAATGATCTGACAGCATTGCAGCTTGATTGGATTGTTTGTGTACAAACATAATGCTGAGTATTCATTGCACTCTTTGTTTAGACTATCATAGTTTAAAATGCTAATAATTATATTTTATGAGGGTATTTCATATTTCAGTAGACATAAATGTGCCGATAGATACAACGCTGCTGCAGTGCATGAGTCACCTGTGATAAAGCTCACCTGATGTACAGTACAGTGTCCTGAAGTGTTGAACTTGTCCTTGTTTGGAAATAAAGGATAATCCGCAGCAGAGTGAGCCAAGGACAGCAGACACTTCCAGGAGAAGCTTTGTGAGACGCATTTGGCCAGAAGAGCGGCGCTGAGTTGTGCCAGACCATATGGTGCATCAGGGCCTGAATGAATGAAAACATGCAAATATTTCAGTGACTTCAATCAATCACTAAAAGACTGATTAAACATTCCTATAGTGTTGCAAACATGTTCAGTACATTGTAAACATTTAACATGAATATCACTCTGCATTGTCTTTCTTCCATCTGTGCGCTACAACCGGCTTTACAACTAGATGAGTAAAGTTGGTGAACAAACTCTCATGTTGGCTTGACAAAGCCTTGTCTGAACGTTTAAAATAACTTTGAAAAGCTTGAACTTTTACTAAAAAAATAATTACTAACATGTTTTAGCACATTGCTAACATGAATTAACAGATTTCTAGCATGATTTAACACATCGTTAACATGTTTTAGCATGTTGCTAACATGATTTAACACATTGCTAACACATTTTAAAATGTTGCTAGAAAGGTTGTTTTAGCATGTTGTTAGCATGAATTAGCATGTTGCTAGCATGATTTAACACATTGTTAACATGTTTTAGCATGTTGCTAACATGATTTAACACATTGCTAACACATTTTAAAATGTTGCTAGAAAGGTTGTTTTAGCATTTTGTTAGCATGAATTAGCATGTTGCTAGCATGATTTAACACATCGTTAACATGTTTTAGCATGTTGCTAACATGATTTAACACATTGCTAACACATTTTAAAATGTTGCTAGAAAGGTTGTTTTAACATGTTGTTAGCATGAATTAGAATGTTGCTAGCATGATTTAACACATCGTTAGCATGTTTTAGCATGTTACTAACATGATTTAACACATTGCTAACACATTTTAAAATGTTGCTAGAAAGGTTGTTTTTACATGTTGTTAGCATGAATTAGCATGTTGCTGGCATGATTTAACACATCGTTAGCATGTTTTAGCCTGTTGCTAGCATGATTTAATACGTTGCTAACACATTTTAAAATGTTGCAAGGATTCTTGGCCTGTTGTTAGCATTAATTAGCATGTTGCTAGCATGTTAATTGCATGATTTAACATGTTGCTAGTATATTTTATCATTTTGTTAGCATGATTTAATGTTTTAGCATGTTTAACATGTTGCTATCATGTTTTAACATGAATATCACTCTGCATTGTTCTTCTCACACTCAAAAAAATCTTTTAAACTCAAAATCAATGTTTTTTAATTTCATGTTTGTTTATTTAATTATTTGGCAAGAAAATGTACAGTATACATAATGCACATTATAATATAATATAATATAATGTAATATAATATCCTCCTGAGACCCAGAAAAAAAAGTTTTTTGTATTTTTTCATGTCATTATATTGTTTAGAGCATAAAAAACAAATGAAAAAATAACATATTTGAAAATTTATATTTTATTCATATGTTATGCTGTAGTAAGTTGTTTAAAAAATAAAATGACATGAAATTACATGTATAGGCAAAAACAATGGGATTTTTTTTTTTAATCACCAATCAATTTTTAGGCTTCAGGATTTTTTTTGACCAAACTTTGTATAAAGATGATTCTCAACCATGTTATGAAAGATATAATAGAATTAATTGATATACCATTTTACTTTATGCAAAATGTGGGTAAAATGACCATACATAGGTTTTCCCATTCAATACAATGTATCAATACACTGTATCTAATTTGCATATTAATGTGTTCTTGGAGCAACATGCAATGAAATTGGCAACATTTTCATAATAATATCTAATAATTAATAGGAATATAGATATTGATATTCACTTGTTGTATCTCCTAAAATGCCTGATAAACATGATTTAAGTCCCGGTGTCCTCTACAGAGGAAGCCTCTGAAAATGTGGTATCTCTGCGAAGCCCTGAATGTGCTCTTTACAGGACATCCAGACTTAAAACTGTGACATGTATGATGTCAGAGAAAATCCCTCAAATATAATGTCCACTACAGAGGACAGAAGTCTATTCCGGGGTCCCATGAGGATATAATAGATCCTTAACGCTCTGCACTATTTTTCTCTTATAATAATAAATTCATCTTAACTCAAATCAATATTTTATGTCAATTTATTTAATTATTTATTTTGCAAGATAATGTACAGCATAATATAATAGATGTAATATTAGGCTATAGAACTTAATATAATATAATATAATATAATATAACACTGCACACTCTTTTTTCTCACATAATACATACTTTTAAAAAACAATATTTCATGTCCATTAAAAGGCAATAATTATTTATTTGGCGAGGTAATGTACATTATATGATGCACATTATAATATAGGCTAATATAATATAATGCTTGAATGCTGTTTTGTGTAATCTGTTTATTTGAAATAAACTGAACACAAATCTGCAGCAAATCTCCTGTTAAAGTTAAACGCGCAGTAATTGTTGAAGCCCACTGAAGTGTTTTTGCCCTGAGCTCATGGGGGGCAGATGCCACACAAAGGCTCTTTGTTGCGCTCGTCCAATCACACACACTGGAGGACAGAACCGCCAGTGCGTGTGCGCGCACGCGCGCGCCAATGGAAGAGCTCGGTCCCTGCGACGAGGGCGGGTCTCGCATTTGGATGCCGTGCGATGCTCGATCACCGGTGCAAGCGGGCGGACGGACACTGGGGCTGCTCTGCGTCGGGCGTGCGATGCACTGACCAAACCTTCACTACATAGGGGTTATTTATGAGCTAGTGTGCGAGCGTCGGGTGGGATCGGCTCAGCATCATCCCTGATGTGAGTACAGCGGAATTTAAGGATGGATACACGGGCCACACCTGTGCGCCAGCTGCGTAACCCGCGGACCTGTTGGAGACCACCGGGCACAGACTCACAGCTCTGGGCAGCAGACAGCCCAGCGATGGCGCTGTGACCACCGGGTTCGACAAAGACCTTATGGGGCCCTTTGCGCATCAACGCGCCCGCTGGATTATCATAGCTTCTGGATTCTGTTCGGACCGGCCTTATACTGACTGGACCGAACCTTCCGCCTTCTCTCAGTGTGTGTGAGTGTGATTTTGAGACAAAGACCGTGCGCGCACCGCTGAAACCCACGCGCTATGGATGCGGTTCGGCTGGACGGGCTCGACCCACCGGCGGAGAACGGCAATGTGTCGCAGCCCGAACCGCCCAAGCGGCTCTCGCAGGTGGACACGGTGGTTCTGCCCTTCCTCGGGGGGTTCGGGAGGTATCAGCGGCGCCTGGTGGCCCTGACTTGGATCCCGGCGTTCCTCATCTCGTTCATCCAGTTTTCGGATCACTTTCTGCTCGGCCAGCCGGACAGGAAGTGCGTCCGCCCGGATCAGGGCAGCGCGGGGAACGGGACGGGCTCGGATCGGGATTTATTCTTGGATCTGATCGCGAACGGGAGCGACGCCACCGAGAACAGCTACGTTACGGCGTGTATGTGCTCGGAGTGGCGCTTTGAGCTGCAGTCGGGACTGCAGCAGAATGTGGTCACCAAGGTAAGATCCTCTGATGGATGCCCTTGGAAAGGATTCCCTCCGGCTGATGGAAATCTACCATTTAAAGGAATAGCTCACCTAAAAATGAAAATTCCGTCATCGGTCAAATTCTGTCATATTCACTCTGCCTCGTGTCCTTCCAAACCCCTATGACTTGCTTTCTTCCCTGGAACACAACACAAGATGTTTAACCAGATGTTTGCATTGTTAATTTATACACAATGGAAGTGAATGGGGACTGGGAGGTTGTGAAAATGCAGGGAAGATTGTCAGCAAATAACAGCTTGAATTTAGGATTGTTCATCACATAATGGAAGCCCATTCCTCCACATAAAGAAAAACATTCTTTGGTAAATCATATTTATGGTATAAAATGTAAGAACTATGATATAAAAATACTTTTTTTTTGACATACTAAATCATAATTATGAGATAAAAAAGTCCAAATTATGACATACTGGACTGGTTTCACAGACAGAGCTTAGATTAAGCCAGGATTAGGCCTTAGTTCAATTAGGGCATTTAAGTAGCTTTAATAAACAAGCCTTAGAAACAAACATTACTGGTGTGAATCTTGAGACAAAACAATGGCTCTGACATATTTTAAGGTATGCTTTCAGCTCAAACATTTTAGTCTAGGACTATCTTAAGCCTTGTCTGTGAAACCGGGGGAATATGAGATAAAAAGTCAATTTTTTGACATACTAAGACATAATTATGAGATAAAAAGTCAAAATTATTAGGGATGCACCGATATGAAAATTTTGGCCGATACGATAACCGATAATTCTTTATATTTGAAAGCCGATAACCAACATATTTGCAGATAAATCTAAATCCAAATTTTTATATAATTTTTGAGAGCCTGATTACAAAAACAAAAGTCTCACCATTAAAAGCCATGTCCCAAACACACGATTATAATGTTCTCATTATAATATTATGTAGCCGATATGACACAATTGCGCTTAACTGTATTTTTTCTTTTTGAAGTGATTTCAATCATATTTCAAGCAATTCGAAACCATCATAGTGAACAGTGCGCATCTGAAGTGTCTCAGCTGAAGGAAATAATCCATTATTTATTGGCCTTAATATATAGGCCATATTTTCCTATCGGGTATAATACCGATAATTCTTTATATTTGAAAGCTGATACCCGATATATTAGCAGATAAATCTAAATCCAAATTTTTATATAATTTTTAAGAGCCTGATTACAAAAACAAAAGTCTCACCATTAAAAGCCACATCTTAAACACACGATTATAATGATGTTCTCATTATAATATTCTGTAGCCGATATGACAGACTTGCGCTTAACTGTATTTTCCTTTTTGAAGTGATTTCAATCATATTTCAAGCAATTCGAAACCATCATAGTGAACAGTGCGCATCTGAAGTGTCTCAGCTGAAGGAAATAATCCATTATTTATTGGCTTTAATATATCGGCCAAATTTTCTTATAAAGCCGATAACATTTAAAATGAACATATCTGCCGATACCGATAATTCTTTATATTTGAAAGCCGATAACCGATATATTTGCAGATAAATCTAAATCCAAATTTTTATATAATTTTTAAGAGCCTGATTACAAAAACAAAAGTCTCACCATTAAAAGCCACATCTTAAACACACGATTATAATGCTCTCGTTATAATATTATGTAGCCGATATGACAGACTTGCGCTTAACTGTGTTTTCCTGTTTGAAGTGATTTCAATCATATTTCAAGCAATTCAAAACCATAATGACGGACAGTGCACATCTGAAGTGTCTCAGCTGAAGGAAATAATCCATTATTTATCGGCCTTAATATATAGGCCATATTTTCCTATCGGGCCGATAACAATAACATTAAAAATGAACATATCTGCTGATAACCGATAATTCTTTATATTTGAAAGCCGATAGCCGATATATTGGCTGATAAATCTTAATCAAAACCATAATGACAGACAGTGCGCATCTGAAGTGTCTCAGCTGAAGGAAATAATCCATTATTTATCGGCTTTAATATATTTGGCCAAATTTTCTTATCATGCCGATAACGATAACATTAAAAATGAACATTTATCAGCCAATATTGATATGGTGGTTGATATATTGTGCATCCCTAAAAATTATGACATACTAACGTAACAATTATGACAAAAAAGTCAAAATGATGACAAAACATCATTAATTTTGAATTTTATGACATGATTTTAACTTTTTGTCTCATAATCACAATGTTTTAATCTCATAATTATAATCTACCAAAGCATGATTGGAGGAAATGGGCTTCCCTAACTTCATGACATTTCTTACATGGTGTTTTTTTCTTATTTTTATCATTTTTAAGCTCAACAACAGTCAGAAACATATCAGCAAGTGCAAATGAGCAAACCAAATGAACATTTAACATTCATTTTGCGTTGGAGTGACAAACCTACCTGAGAAAATTGAGAAATGACGGCAGAATTTACATTTTGTGGGTGAACTATTCCTTTATTTCCTTTAACAGAGACATCTGTGCAAAACACTGGAAACGTACAGGATCTTATCCTTTATTACCAGATCTAACATGGCACAGTGTGTTTACCATCTACTTTTGATGAGAAGAAATCACATAAAATCATGTTGCAGTTTTAAAAAACATGCACTGAAATTCACACCGAATATGTAAACAACATTTAACATGAAATCAGCTCTCCATTTTTAACCAGTTGTCACAGAACTATATCAATTATTTGATGCACATTGCAGATTTTGTTGAATAGGCCTTTTTTGAGCTTGCATTGATCAGCGATGGTTATGTAAATGAGGTGTTTAAACAGCAGTGTCACGGGGTTCGTGAGCGTATCACTTCACCTACAGTATGCATATCAGACGGATAATTGAGTGTTACACCCAGCACAGACTGGAGCAGATAACCCGTTTAAATGCTCACCACAACGTGCAGAGAGATAACTGAGGCCCGACAACTGCTCAGCGCTCTGAACCTAGAGTTTAAAGGGACGGTCAGATTGCACAAACAGTTCTTGACTCTGAATAAACATCTATGACTGCTGCATGCAGAACTAGCATTATCTCACACATTTCAGAGCTTCATCCACATTCCCATTTCCACAGAAGATGCCCTGTAAACACAAGCTTTCCTTCAAACTCTGAGATAAGTGATGCACAGCGTTCCTGTTTTTCTTTGGCCGAATAGCCGGACGCCTGATGACTTGCTGTGTGTGTGTGACCTTTCTCACACCGATAGTCTAGTGTCTTTACCGAGTGTGTTAAAGAGGGTCATTCATTCATGCCGCCGGGCGTGCAAACAAATGCTAATGAAGCATTCTGGCCCGTTTGGTGTTTGAGGACGAGACGACACTGCAGGATATTTGCTCACTATATGTTTATTGAAGTTTATTGGTCATTGTGAACTCAGCAGCGCAATTTCTAATCAAATTTGTAGTGGTAATTGTCATGTTTCAGTGATAGAAACACAGTGTCCTTCAAAGGTAGATGTGGAGTGAGTCATGCAGGATGCGTTTGATATTTTAGGCCCTACTTCTTTTTCCATCTGAAAATCAGTATAAACAAATGAATTATACTTATAAAGATATATTGCATCGCAAAGAGACTGCATAAGGAAAAAGATGCAATGTGACATTGTTTTCATGATATTTGACCACATTTCACCACCAAATTTTCATTATTGTACGTATCTGGATGATTTGGTTTTGAGCTTAAATTCTCAAATATAATTCACTAATTGTGTTTACTGTATTACATTTTGTAAGTAATTTGTATGTAATTCAATAAATTTAATTTTACACAGTATAGTAATAATATATATTAGATATTTTAATTAGGATAATGATAATTAGTGGTTATATGCTTAAATGTGCTTAACTGACATAAAAACTAAACATCTTTATATTTTTTGCATTTTGTTTTTAGGGTGAAATATTACTTAATTTTAATTATGATTCACTAGTTGTTTTAGTGTATTATAATAAAAATACTCTAATACAAAAATTTAAATCAGCATAAATTAAAATATGACAAATAGTTCCATCATGTATAAGTATTTTATAATTTCAATAAATGTATTTTTACACATTACAGTAAAATAAATTTAGATTTTTTTTATAACTAGTGAGGAGAAATGTGCTTAATTTGCATGAAAATAATATCACAAAACATTTTTATATTTTCGTTTTGTTTTTAGACTGAAATATTTCTGATTGTCAATTCACTAATTGTTTTGCTGTAATACAATAAAAAATACTCTAATACAAACATTCTGATCAGCATAAATTAAATTATAACATACTATAATCATGTATAAATATAGAATTTCAATAAATGCATTTTTTACACATTACAGTAATAGAAATTCATTTTTTTGTTAGGATAATGATTTTTTTTTTTTTTTTTTGAGAAAAGATGTTTTGCAATATTTTCAAGTCAGTTAGTTTCATTTTATTTTTAGGCTGAAATATCACTATATTCTTGAGAGGTTACACCATATATTTCATACTTACTGTAAATTAATTGGCCGGTTTTATGGTGTCAATTACAGGCCTGTATGACTTACTGTATGTCATATTTTGATTATATTGACAATTATGGTGCTATATAGTGTTTTTTATAGATATATGATATTTATGTTTCCATCTGTCTTGTTTTGGTTGCAGTGGACGCTGGTGTGTGACGGAGAGTGGAAGGTTCACATCGCCAAGTTCTCTCTGCTGGTCGGCTCCATTTTTGGCTACCTGCTGATGGGAGCGATGGCAGACTGGTACGTTAACAAAATATGTAGCATCTATGATGGTTACGATCATATATATATATATATATATATATATATATTCACAATACTTACTCTGAACCCTGTCAGGTTGGGCCGTATCCCAGTGCTGCTGGTGTCCGTGCTGTCCGTGCTGGTGTTCGGGTTAGCCGTGGCGTTTTCCGTGGATATGGCCATGTTCAGCACACTGCGCTTCTTTGAAGGTTTCTGTCTGGCGGCCATCAGACTGTCCCTTTATGTCCTGAGTGAGTTTTATTCTCTTAAAGTGTAAAGTATTTATCTATCAATCTAGTATTTGTTATTAGTATTAGTATTTGTGAGCATGTAAGATCTGCTGCATAAATAGACATACATAAATCCTGTAGCAGATCCAGGCAGGTGGAGCTGGGGAGGTGGAGGGGTTCAATGAGTCAGACTATTTAAATGTTGAGCAAGCAATCTCATTGGCTGCAGGATCAGCAGAGGCCAATCAGCTTGTGCCATGCGCTTACTGCTTGCAGATTGTAAAGGACCGATCATCCTGCGCCATCTAGAGTTTCATGACTGAACTAGATATATATAAAAATTAGGGCTGTTGATTTAATGTGTTAATTTAATTAATTTATTATGGGAAAAAATAATGTGTTAAAATTGTTAACGCATTTAACACACCCGCCCCACCCCAGTCCTATGTAGTTCATCTTACATTTCATTAATTGGTAACGAACTTGAAGCAGGGCAACAAATGAAGCTTATAGAATTAAGTGAGACTGACCCTAAAATTCAAGATATCAGGGCAAAAATGCCCCTGTATGAGTTTTTGTCTCATATTTATATCATATGATATAGTTAAGCAATATTATACGAGTAACGAGCGCAATATCACTTGAGTACTGTTTTTGTGATGATTTTATACAATAGTTCGATAAAAAAGAAGTTAATATTGTGTTATATTTCAGACACAACATTGTCTGTTTTTGAAATATTAAATATAAAATATAAAGCCAGAGCAGAACTGTTAAGCATCTCCGAGCAACACACAGCGGTGTTTCGTTTCTGAATGAATCCGTGTTTTGAGCGAATCAATCGGGTGAATCAATGATTCAATGACTCATTCATAAAGAGACTGTAGCTGCGTCCAAAATTGCGTTCTGTTAAATTTACTTCACGACCGTTGAAAAATTATGTTCTATATAGTACGAATTCATGTAGTATGAATGAAATCCGGACGTACTACATCCGCCATGTTTTTACTGTCACATGACCTACTAGCGTCAGTTACATCCCTACAACTCCATTCACAAATCCTCTCCCGTGGCCTCATGGGATAATAAAGTGTCCATCGAATGCGCACTTCAGAATCTCGCCGGAAGTAGTAAGTCATTTCGCCTACTGTTTTTCGAATACTATGAATTTGGACATACTACTCTGTTCGCATACTCTTTTTCACATACTATATAGTAGAGAAGTATTCGATTTCGGATGCAGCGATTTACTTCATTCCTGAATGAATCAGCTGTTTGAACGAATCGAATGAATGAATGACTCAATGACTTATTCATTTAGACATTTCCTGCCACCTACTGGCAGCTTTAGTTTCTTATTTAGAATATCATTTCATTTAAAATAATTTCATATTTCATTATAATAATAGAAACCTATTAAAGGTATAGTTCACCCAAAATTTAAAATAATTTACTCACCCTCATGGCCGCTGAAGCCTAAAGGTTTGTGTGCAATAAATTCTATGTTGAATCAAATAAAGTATTTATTTATTTATTTATTTTTTGTCTATTTGATGCTTTTCTCATTTAACACAATAATGACTTTAATTGATGTTTTGGTGGTAATTTCTCAGCCAAATTTGATGTGCAATTAATTTGCGAATAATTAGATTGATGGCAATTAATGATATATATATATATATATTATATTTATATATTTTTTAAGAATATTTAAATGAGAATCACCATTAAGAATAATTGCGAAAACAAACAAACAAACATATCTGGAATGTATAAAGCCTAAAATAGTCTTTATTTTCTTTATGCAAAATATAATTTCATACATATTCTTTTGATTTGAAAAAGTCGCCTCAAAGCCCAGGTCCTGTAAGCACACAGTTTAATTTATGTGCTTTAGAAAGCGTTTTCTGATGAGCAGACATTAAGCGATGCTGATTAAGTAGCTTTTTCAGAGACCGGGGGAAGCTGTGTGTGTGTGTGTGTGTGTGTGTTTAATCGCAAGAACACCTTAGAGTTCATTAATTTGCTCTAATGGAGCCACTTTTTGCTTCGCTCAGACTCAGATGACATTTGAAGTCTGATGCTTTACAGCACCCAATTTTCTCAGAAGCTTTTTGTTTGTGACGGACATCAAAATGATTTACAGAGGGAGAAATAAGCCGTAACGCTAACAAGACTTTCACTTTCATAAAATATTTTTTTTCCTGGTGTTTGCCAAGTCAAATCAGATGAAAAAATACAAAACTCTTAAATGCATCTTCACAAGAACAGAATAAACTCAGCAGCAAAAAATAATCAGCATCTCTTCTTTGTTTAATATCCGCTCATGACATGACAAATTGATCTGCTGGGAGTTCATCAGGGCAATATTAATGAGTTACTCACAGATAGACACACACATGAGTAGAGTTTTAGTATAACATTACACTGTAGTCTCTTCGCTTTATATGTAATTTTCCATAATTTATTGTTTTTGAAGAATAGCTGTACTGAAAAGCATTTATGGTCAACTAAAATATACTTTAATGTCATTTCTATTGAATCTTGTATGTCATGTATTTTAATAAATTTGCATTTACACATTTGACGTATATATCGAGTGAAACGGCTTCTGGAACAAGAAACAAATGTAGGGCGGGGCTTGATTTTGTCTGTGGGGAATTGATTGGATGGTTGTGGTTTGTGGATCTCATGTGAGTGACGCCCTCGTCATCAGGGAAGCGAACAGATGTCGCTGTAAGAGGGAGGAGAAGATATTCTGATTCAAGATTATGAGGAACATGAATTTAACACAATAATTATGTGCACCAATAAATCATTTATAATAATAAATACTGCAATATTCCAGAATTGTCCATTTTGAATTCATGACTTTAAGTGTCCGTTTGTTTTGATTCTGTGATGATCTCTCCGTCTCTAAGGGATTGAGTTGTGTTTGCCCAAATGGCGTTTCTCCATGACCATGATCGCCAGTCTGATCATCGTGGGCGGGCAGCTGCTGATGCCCGGTTTGGCGGCGCTGTGCCGTGATTGGCAGATTCTTCAGATCGCGATCATCGCTCCTTTTGTGCTTATGCTGCCGTATGTCTGGTAAGACGCTCAATAAAGCATAGAGTTCGGTTCGCCTACAGATGCATGAAACACGTAAAACTAGAAGAGCACTCAGATCAGATTGCACGACTGCAATGAATGGAAATAAAATCCTGTTTTATGAGGAAGAACCGACCCAGCTAACAGGGAACGTTCTCAGAACGTTCAGGCAAAGTTATGAACAAACGTTCTTCCAGTAACGTTAATGAAACACTTGTCCAAAGTTATCTGGTCTTTATTAATGTTCTCAAAACATTAGCACAAAAATATTATTTATAGATAGTTCATGGAACATTTTTACCTGAAAGGTTTAGTTCGATGTTCGTCTAATGTTTTTTAACCTTCTGGTGTTGCTTGCGTAGCGGTCAAAAATTACAGATTTTTTTTATTTCAATGAAATTAATATACTATATTTTAGTTTGATAATGTTATTTATGTAATATTTTGTATTTTTAGGGGATTTTATGTTACTAAACTATATTTATGGGATAGTTATGATCCATTTTTTACCTGTTAATCACTTTTTTGTTTAGACCGGAAAATTAAATTTCAGATTTAAACTGTGGTAAATCTAGAATGTTTAGGAGCACAAACTTAAGTTTGGTCAAGATTATTGCTGAAGTAAAAAAAAAAAAAAAAAAAAGTGGAACTAAAAAAAGTATAAAATGAAAAATGCTATTTTTTAAATTTTATACTAAATATATATTTTCCAAATATATTTATATGAATATGTAGTATATATATTATTTAGTATATGTTTTACTCTAAAACTGTGAGAAAATCTATAAAGCTATAAATCTAAACAAGTTGTGTTCCAAATTTGAAGTTGATATCTCAAAAAATGAGCTTTCAGTAAGATTTTGTTTGGTTGCAGTACCAAACGCTTCCACTAGGTGAAATTCATTTCCAATTCTTTCCAGTGCGTTCATTTTTAACTTTCGAATCATGTCCATTACTTTTTTGTGTTCACATATCAAGTGCCAAAACCTTTACCAAGTTTCGTACCATTCAGATGAAGTAAAAAAAATTCTAAAAAAACAAAACGCAAAATTTTTCGGTCAGAAATGACCAAAGAGCACCAGATGGTTAAATGTTTCTACTCGTTTCAGAACGTTCAGAGAACCTTCAAAAGTATCATTCCCGTAATATATTTGAAGAATAATAAAATTGAACGGTTCCGTAACGTTCGCATAACCAAGTGTTTTTAAAATATTTAAAAATCTGGACGTTTTGAACGGTCAGAGAACATTTAGAAGTAACGTTTTTATAACTTAGAGGGAACGTTAGCAAAATGTTATTAGAACATATTTTTGTTAGCTGGGTAATTACTAAGTTTGATGAATTTTACCATTAAATCTTTTAGTAGCACGTAAACTAGACATCTACATGCAGAACTGTATTCCACTTTGTTTTGTGCATGTGAAATAATTATTACTTTTGGACAGACCATTTCCTTTAAATACTTTAGTAGTATTTTGTTTTCTGTAACCGTTTGCATAAATTGCTGTGCCATATCTTGAATGAGTTTTTGCTTTGGTCCATTATGCTAGTCTATAATCAATTTCAAATTTAACCATCCTGAAACAACACACAAAAACAAGACGAACAGTTTGATTCACATTAGTCAGACTCCCGTTGTCTTTGCTCTTTTGTCAGGATGTTTCCCGAGTCTCTGCGCTGGTTGTTGGCCACTCAACATTACCAAAGAGCCAAGCGACAAATGTACCGAATCGCCCAGAGCAACAGCGTCGACACAGCAACCGACCCCAGTGGCATCCTCTCAGGTGAATACGGCTGTTGTTGATGTGAGGTGAATGTGTTTTACCTTGAGGATGATGATGATGATGGTGGTTTTGTAGAGCTGGAGACGGAACTGCAGCAGAAGCCAAAGACGTCCTGCGTAACGCAGCTGACCGGCACCCGAAACCTGTGGAAGAACACCGTGGTCCTGTGCGTGAACTCGTAAGTGCTGTCTCGGCTGCCTCTCAAAACCTAGTGAGCTGAAATGAGCCTCATAAGAGAGTGATCTGAAACACTCTACACAGGCAGAAATATCAGAGTTCATATTAGAGTCACTTTTGGAAGGCAAGTAGATTTATAATCAAAGTTTCTCAAATTAATTGACTCTTTTCTGGGATTGTTTGTGATTGTTGCCTAGCTGTCATCTAGTTCAGGGGTTTTCAGTGTTTTACATTCTACAAACAACCAAATATCAGGGACCCTCTTCCTAAAATTTAAAAGGCAATTTATACTGTGGAAAAATTACTATTATAATCTAATTTTTATTTATTTTAATGCATTTTTAGATATTTAATACATTTTTGATTTATTCTAAACTTATTTGAATTTTATTTATTATTTTTACAACTTTACACTGTTTCTTCTCTACATTTCGCATTTTATTTATTTTAATCAATTTTTATATATTTATTTTAATCAAATTATTTATTTTAATCTTTTTTTATTTTAATCTAATTTTAATAACCTTATTTATTTATTTGAATTGTATTACTTATTTTCACATCTTTACACTTTCTTCTCTACATTTCTAATTTTAATTTATTTATTTTAAATTCATTTTAATATTTTTTTTAATTTATTTTAATATTTATTTAAATACATTTTTATATATTTATTATAATTTTATCTTATTTTTTACATCTTTAGTTTCTTCTCTACATTTCTCTATTTATTTTAATAAATTTTTATATATTTATTTTAATCACATTTTTAATTTATTGTAATCTATTTATCTATTGTTTACTTGTTTATTTTAATCTAATTTTAATAACCTTTTTTATTTGAATTGTATTTCTTATTTTCACATCTTTACAGCTTCTCTACATTTCCCATTTTTATTTTTAATCAAAATTATTTATTTTAATCTTTTTTTATTTTAATCTAATTTTTATAACCTTATTTAATTTAATTTTTTTTCTTATTTTCACATCTTTACACTGTTTCTTCTCTACATTTCTAATTTTATTTATTTTAAATTCATTTTAATATTTTTTTAATTTATTTTAATATTCATTTAAATACATTTTTATATATTATATTTATTATAATTTTATCTTATTTTTTACATCTTTAGTTTCTTCTCTACATTTCTCTATTTATTTTAATAAATTTTTATATTTATTTTAATCTATTTTTTATTTACTTTTAATGTTTATTTATTTTAATAAATTTTTATATATTTATTTTAAACATTTTTATTTTAATTTTCTTTTTTTCTTTTTTTTTACATATTTTCTTCTCTACATTTCCTTTTATTTATTTTAATCAATTTTTATATATTTATTTTAATCTCATTTTTATTTATTTAAATTTTATTATTTTTCATTTATTTTTACATATTTACATCTTTTCTCATTTTTATTTAAATCTAATTTATTTTAATTGAATTTTTACTCTTGTATTTTAATTTAATTTTGAATCTTATTTACTATATATTTTTTCATATTATTATATATTTTATTTCACGGACCTCCTTTCACTCCCTATGAAAACCACTGATCTAGATGATGTCACTACCTGCAGTTTTGCATAGGCGAAGGTGCAATCAAAGCGATCTCGAAAGGCAGTTCGCTTGAAACGCAACCCTAGTGTGCGAGCTAATCATTGTGCATCTGTTCTCATCTCAACACATAATCAATCGGCCCTTCTTCCTCTCAGGTTGACGGGCTACGGCATCCATCACTGTTTTGCTCGCAGTGTTCTGGAAGGCAGCGAATCTCATCTGAATTACTACGCAGTGGCTGCCATCGCATTCGCCTCCTGTATTGTGGTGTGTCCTGTGGTGGGCGGCTTTGGCAGGAGAGGAGGCCTGCTTACCTTCATGATCATTACAGCCTTGGCATCGCTGCTGCAGCTGGGTCTGCTCAACCGTACGTACACTTACAGTCTATAACAGAGACTCTGTGGTTGTGTATCGTCCTCTGAATGTGTAGTAATGGCCGTTTTCTTTCTCCTAACACAGTAATCGGGAAGTACAGTCTTCGGCACGATGCAGGTAAAACTAAACAAGTACAGTATTATGCATTATATGTTTTATAAAGCAGTGGTTCTCTACTGTTGTGACGGGGATGTGGAAAAGCAGGGTTTTATTATCAAAATTAAGCTGGTCAGTTATTTTGGTGCATTTTTATCTCACTTGGCCAAATTAGTATTATATGTCAACATAAACAGGTTGCGTGACACATTCAATGAACTGCAACGTTTTAAAAATAAACATCCAGTTTATTCTTGCAAGTTCATCCAATTCAAGAGACGTTCAGAAACCAATTAAAAACCAATACATTTCAGTATTTCATTTTGAAGAGATTTTTGTGTACATTTTGTACGGTAAACAACTTCAGTGTTGGGTCACCACTTAATGTTCGGTCTTTGAAAAAAAACAGTTGAGAACCACTGTTATAAACGATCTTAAGTGTGTTTATAATTATGGAACCCTGTTTCCACTTTAGTATAGAAAAATAAAGTAAAAATGTAATTGCGACTTTATTTCTTCCTTTTCACATTGTCACTTTTTTTTTTACTTCATCAGAATGGTACGAAACTTGGTAAAGGTTTTAACACTTGCTATGTGAACACAAATAAATCATGGACATTATTCGAAGAGGTTACATGGTCCTGGAAAAAGGTGTCACACTTGTACTGTTTGCGTCAAAAATAACCGCATTGGAAACGAATGGGAAACTAGTGGAATTGTTTGGTACTGCACCCAAATAAAATCTTACTGAAAGCTCATATTTTGAGATATCAAGCTCAAATTTGGGACACAAGTTGCAGTTTTAGAGTAAAACATGTTTTGGAATATATATATTTCATATAAAAATGTTAAACATTTTTGCATAAATTGTCACATTGATTTGAGTGCAACCAATTTTATAAGAAATATTTAAATATTTTTGTGCTTGTTATTAATTTAACAACATGCACAAAAATTTCAGTGATTACCAATGTTGCTATAGGAGTACATTAGACAGAAAAATGCAGGGAAACACTGGATCTGTTTGTACAAAGTGTGTTTTGTCTGAAATCTTCTCTTGTCTGTCATAGTTCTGCGGGACACCCTGAATCGGCGCTTCTCGTACGCGTTCTCCATCATCGGGATGTTCTCGTCTCATGCTGTCAGCACACTCAGCATCTTTTACTGCGCAGAGATCACGCCGACTGTCATCAGGTCAGCACATCTCTGTCTCCAGCACAGATCCTGTCTGTCAGATGACTCTAAAGGGACGATGACTGTTCACACAGAAAGCAGTTTACAGAGGACTTGAGATTTGTGAAATATTTCACTGTACAGTTTTGGTCAGATAACCCTTTCTTGAGACCTTAACATCACTATTCTGATTTGTGAAAGTTTCACAGTACAGTTCCTGTCAGTTAACCCTTCCTATACTGTGAAAGATATCAGTGTACTGTAAAAAATTTCACAAATCAGAATAGTGAAGTTAGACCTTCAGGTAAGGGTTAACTGATCAAAACTGAACTGTGAAAGATTTCACAAATCACAATAATGAAGGAAGGGTTAACTGACCAAAATTGTATTGTGAAAGATTTCACAAATCACAAGACTTAAGTTAACCCAGGAAAGAGCTAACTGACCTACATAGACTGTGAAAGATTTCACAAATCACAGGGAAGCTACAGACTCAGGAAAGGGTAAACTGACAAAAACTGTACTGTGAAAAATTTCAAAAATCAGAATAGTGAAGTTAAGGACTCAAGGAAGGCTTAACAGACCAAAATTCTACTGTGAAATATTTCACAAATCACAATGGTGAAGGAAGGTGTTAACTGACCAAAACTGTACTGTGAAAGATTTCAGAAATCCCAACAGGGAAGCTACAGACTCAGGAAAGAGTTAACTGACCAAAATTGTAGTGTAAAAGATTTCACAAACCAGAATAGTCAAGTTAGGCACTCAGGGAAGGGTTAACTGATCAAAACCGAACTGTGAAATATTTCAGAAATCACAATAATGAAGGAAGGGTTAACTGACCAAAACTGTATCGTGAAAGATTTCAGAAATCACAATAGTGAAGTTAATGACTCATTAAAGAGTTAACTGACCAAAACTGTAATGTGAAAAAATTCACAAACCAGAGTAGTCAAGTTAGGCACTCAGGGAAGGGTTAACTGATCAAAACTGTATTGTGAAAGATTTCAGAAATCACAATAGTGAAGTTAATGACTCATTAAAGAGTTAACTGACCAAAATTGTACTGTGAAAGAATTCACAAATCACAACAGAGAAGCTACAGACTCAGGAAAGGGTTAACTGACCAAAATTGTACTGTGAAAAATTTCACAAAAATCACAATACTGAAGTTAACCCAGGAAAGTGTTAACTGGACCAAAATTGTACTGTGAAAGAATTCACAAATCACAACAGGGAAGCTACAGATTCAGGAAAGGGTTAACTGACAAAAACTGTACTGTGAAAAATTTCAAAAATCAGAATAGTGAAGTTAAGGACTCAAGGAAGGCTTAACAGACCAAAATTCTACTGTGAAATATTTCAGAAATCCCAACAGGGAAGCTACAGACTCAGGAAAGAGTTAACTGACCAAAATTGTACTGTGAAAAAATTCACAAACCAGAGTAGTCAAGTTAGGAACTCAGGCAAGGGTTAACTGATCAAAACCGAACTGTGAAATATTTCAGAAATCACAATAGTGAAGTTAATGACTCATTAAAGAGTTAACTGACCAAAATTGTACTGTGAAAGAATTCACAAACCACAACAGGGAAGCTACAGACTCAGGAAAGGGTTAACTGATCAAAACTGTATTGTGAAAGATTTCAGAAATCACAATAGTGAAGTTAATGACTCGTGAAAGAGTTAACTGACCAAAATTCTACTGTGAAATATTTCACACATCAGAATAGTGAAGTTAGGCAGTCAAGGAAGGGTTAACTGACAGGAACTGTACTGTGAAAGATTTCACAATTCGGAATAGTGAAGTTAAGGACTCAGGAAAGAGTTAACTGACCAAAATTGTACTTTGAAGGAATTTACAAATCACAACACGGAAGCTACGGACTCAGGGAAGGGTTAACTAAAACAAGTGATTTTGTATTAACGGTTTGTGTTTATTGGGAATAAACGTTAAAATAGAGAAAGCCTATTTTGTCTAAAGGTTCAATAAACTGTTCCATTTAAAAAAACAGATTTGTATGACTATTATTTTAGACTTTACAGGGTTAATACTTGCATGCCTGGCTTAGCAATAAACTTCATTACCTGTAATAAATGCGTGTTTTGACTAATCTTTTTGTTTGTCGTAACAGGGGTGGCGGCGTCGGTCTGGTCCTCGCGAGCGCAGGGTTCGGCATGTTAACAGCGCCTCTCATGGAGCTCCACAATCAGAAGGGTTTCTTCCTGCATCACGTGATCCTCACCTGCTGCACGCTGCTCTGCATCATTTGCATACCGTTGCTCCCGGAGACCGCCGGCCAACCGCTGCCCGAGACTATTGCTGAGGGGGAGGGGCTACTGCGGCGGCCCATCCTCCCTGGAGAGCAGCACCACCTCCTGGCCAGGACCGAGGTCAGGGAATACTCACGCGTTCAGGACACGCCCCTTCACCAGGTCGTGAACCCCGGCAACGGCTCAGTGCCTAGCAACAGTACAGCCAATGGCGTGAGGACTTCATGACAGCATTTTCTAAGATCGGCCAATTGAAGAACAGTGGGAACGATAAGTTTCGATTGTAAAGAACGAGCCTCATTCATTCGTTTTTAAAACCGCGGACTGAGACAGATGTCCCGATAAAAGTGTCAAACGCCTCATTAACCAGCATCGGTGAAGATTATTACCATTGTAGGAACTGAAAATGTTATTTTAACTTGCATTCAATGAAAGGAGTTCTATTTTTCGAACGGCCACTAATTTAATGTCTCCGAACAACAACCTCATGGAGGAGTTTCACTGATTTGAATGTGTTTTTTGTATGTTTGGTAAATGTTTGGTATTTATTAAGGACAGAATGACGACAGTAAGAACCGACGGGCCTCGTTCACGACACGAGTGAAGCAAATTTAAGTAGTTGTAATGCTTTCCATTCGTAGGAATGGTGGTCAAGCGCGACAGAAATGAGTTTTGCTCACGTTTCGTGAATGAAGCGCGTCGTGTTCGTGTGCACCTCACTATGTTCAGGTTTTTTTAGTCTGTCTGTTTTGCACTAAAACTAGAAAAGCAATCATGAGTCGGCCAGATGAATCTGAACTGAATGTGAATGAAACCACAACTAGACAGATGATGGCTGTTTAAAAAAATACAACAGCACAACTTAATGGTCTGCTCTTAACATGCAAACATTCACAAACTCAATAACCTTCATCTGGTGAAACCTGTCAGGAAAGTGTCACGGGTCATATCGCACAACAAAATCAATAGAAATACATTAAAGACAAGAAAAAAATTGGTGTACTTTTAAGAACATTAAGATTTTTCATTACTTCAATGATATTGTACTGGCTTTTGCTAAGTAAAAACATAAATGTATTAAAGTAATGAGAATTTAATGACAATCATCAAGAATAATAAAATTAAGAATAATGCGCAGATGCATTATGGTCATTTCCTTTTGCATTGTGCTAATGATATTTAGGAGGATGATGTCACAATGCTTAAATATTTTAATGGTTGTAAAAACAACCATTTTATTTATTTTACTTTTGATTCTGGAGTGAAATGAGACCCAGACACACTTTCATGACATTTACTCAAATCATAAATGTGAACTCTGGTTGATGTGGAGCATGACCACTAGAAGGGCTGCTGAGTGTTTTCATGTATATTATTATTATTATTATTATTATTAATGTGTAGAATAGCAGTGGAGTAACTTGAACATCACAAAACTCCTGTTTATCCTTAAACTACTGAATATAGAACCAAATTATGAAAAAACAAGTCTCCCGACCTTATAGCAGGACATTAATGAAACATTTCAAGGTTTTAAACTGTGACTGCAAGTATTGTGTGTATACAGGCTTCTGGGATATATATATTTATCTCTGAATGTGAGTCGTGGTATTTCACATCCTAATGGCAGGAGTAATAGTGAGTAATCAGAAACAAGCACAGGATCAATACTTACATATATGCATTTGGCTACTGTCCTGTATAAGCTTCAGCACTCCACGATACTGATTAAAGCACATTGGAAGAAAGAGCACAAACGAGTGAATCTCACAAAAACAACAACAACATGCCCAGGCCATTTTTCACTCCAAAAATC
Organism: Ctenopharyngodon idella; assembly: GCF_019924925.1. Classification (NCBI taxonomy): domain Eukaryota; kingdom Metazoa; phylum Chordata; class Actinopteri; order Cypriniformes; family Xenocyprididae; genus Ctenopharyngodon; species Ctenopharyngodon idella. The sequence goes on along the minus strand of NC_067239.1, from coordinate 33,370,651 downwards.
CAAAAGAAATGACAAAGTATATTTTTCTTAAAGAGAATGAAACCTATTTTTAGGACCAAAAATCTCTCATTACTTTAATGTGGGACAAAATATTATTAAAATTGTCAAGCACAATTGTAAGGTATACGTCACCAAAAAACTGCTTGATTATAAATAAAAAAATATTTTATTTTTAAAAACAGACTAAAATAACAGATTTTTTTTGGCTTGAAACATGACCTGGACACACATTAATGAGATTCACTCAAACATGGAGTGCATAAACAAATTTGTGCAAGAGACTGAAACATTTTCAATTAGCGTATTTTTCTGTATTTGACTCATTTTGACGATTAAGATTAGAATTTCATACATGTTAATAGTCCATTTTAAGACACTGCACTTGTAAATAAATACCGTTTTTAATACAGTTATTTTGTTGCTCGTATTTTAATAACAGGGTTCCCACACCTTCTGATCAATATCTATAACCTTTTGTCTTTTGTGATCACTCACAAAGAGCAATTTATAAGCAATTAGAGAACAGAAAAAATACCTTTTAAAACTTTTAAGAGGACTGGAAATCAAATGCTTTAATTTTTTAAGTATTTTTATGTATTAATCGCTTTTTGTATTACCAATGTGTGAACAGCTTGTAACGAAACTTAAAAAACGAAACCTTCCCCGACTTCCTAGGTTGTCTATGAAAGCCTGTAAACTGATTTTTATGCGAAAGACTCGGGCCGGTTTCGCCGGGAAAATTCAAAGGATCTGACGGTTACACGCGCTCCCGACATCGTCTCTTCCATTCAGTGACACATAAAACGAATGCTATTAGGGTTAATGCCGAAAAAGCCATCGAAAAGGGATTAAATTCAAAATATAGTCTCACACAGCTAAATCTATATTGTCTCAGATATACTTCATAATCAAACTATCTTAACAGTGTAATTTTAATTACCTCATCCGTCGACATGATGCCGGTGAATAGCAGAGCTGGTGCAAACATATCCACAATCACTATGATCAGATGATTTCTGAACTGTTGTTTCTCAATGCTGTCATTTTTGTTGTGTATATTTTGTTATTGAGAGGAAAGCGCGCCGCACATATTTACTACATATTCATCTAACCGTCGCTCTCAGCAGCGTGACGGCGTCGGGATGTTAGTTCGCTGCAAAGGTACTTCCAACTTCTTTTTACTTATAAGCAAAGACGGAAAATGAACTTCGCCGTCTCTTTTACGTTACGTGTGCGAGCACGAGCAATAATTTGCTGGCTGTAGTTCACTAAACGGCCACCGGTGTCGCTATTAATTCTACATAGAGACGCTTTAAAATCTCCCTCATATTTCCAGGTTTTACACAACCTGAAATGATTACATTAAAATACCTGATCATAGAAAATACCAGATCAGTTTTTACCAGGTTATTCATTGCTATAACCCACAAATGGCTCAGACTGGCTCATAACCAGAAAAGTACCACACAAAATAATATTGCATTGCAACAGCATAATTTTTGCGTTAGATTTATTGAGCTATGTACAAAAGAAGTGCCATGAAGTAAAACAGTGAATGTTTAAAACTTGTCAGGATGAAGCTCCATCTCCTTTTTGATTCTGTCCTCCACCAGTAATGCAAGACTTGAGTCCGTCATGGGTAAATTGTAACTTACAAATACCTGTTTCTTTGTCTTCTTTGCTGAAAAGAAAGAGAAAAATAAATGCTAGAAAACTAGTTGAACACCAGGTTTGCCAAATTCTCACCACAGAAAGTTGTAAAATTAGACAGTAATCAGTCTGATTAATTATAATGAGTGAAAGTGTTCTTACTCAGTCTCTGCGCGAGAGAGCTTGGTGTCGTGTCTGACGTGTCGCCCAGCACCAGAGTAGACAGAGGCATTGAATCCTGGGAAAAAGAGTAAATACATGACATGAGCTGCAGGAAACACATCTATGATGGAGATACTTTCATGAGTGTGATCAGAGAAGACATTTTAAATCAAAAATACACACTTGTAAAAAAAAAAAAATTGCCAGTAACAAAATATATTTGTTACAGACAAAAAAAAAATATATTGCTATAGTTATGTTAAATTAACTACGGTATTTTATGCTTATGAAAAATAGACTGAACATATTTAAATAATTCAAAATATCAATAAACAGTACATAATGTACTAAAAAAAAACACTGCATATATAATGTGTGTGTGTGTGTGTATGTATATATATATGTGTGTATATATATATGTGTGTGTATATATATATATATATATATATATATATATATATATATATATATATATATATATATATGCGCAGTGTTACTTTAGTATATTATTTATATATGTATATAAAATAACTAAAATAACATACATTTACTCATTTACCATTTAACGCATTCTGCATCAAAGTTTATATTCACGGAATAGTAATAAAATTCACAATAGTCATAATACAAATAACATTTCAATTAATTGTATATATATATATATATATATATATATATATATATATATATATTAAAAAATCGCGATATATATATTTTAATATATATATATATATATATATCTCAATCGCATACAAAATAAAAGTTTGAGTTTGCCTAATATATGTGGGTATACTGTGTGTAATTATGTATTATATGTAATTATGTATATAAATACAAACATCCATGTATATATTTGAGAAATATTTACAAGTATATGTATTTATTTATATTTTTATATAATTTATATTATATATAAATAAAAATATTTTGTACATAAATAACATATTTCTCTTAAATATATACATTAATTTGTGTGTATTTATATATACATATTAATTACACACAGTACTTACACATATATTAGGCAAACTAAAACTTATTTTGTATGCGATTAATCACGATTAATAGTTTGACAGCCCTAAAAATATATATATATATATATATATATATATATATATATATATAAAAATTACAATAATAATTATAGTTATATAAAATATTGCAATTTGATATTCGATAAAGATTATAATATTTTTCCAGGAGAAACCTTTTTAAAAATGTCTTAACATATATATATATATACACACACACACACACACACACACATACATATGGAGTGTTGTTTTAGAATATTATTAATGTACTACTATTTATTGATATTTTGAATTTAATTTTTAATTTGCTTTTACTATATACGTGTATGTGTGAGTGTGTGTATATATATATTACACACACACACACACACACACACACACACACACACACACACACACACTTTTCATAACACTGTCGGTATCCATAACACCAATGTCGAACATAATACTGGACTCACATATTTACTGACGATGGAAACGGCCAGATTCGACAGAACCGGGTTGGAACCGATCCAGAGGAAGAATCCGCCGCTCAGCTTCATCACATGGAAATTAACCTGCTGCTCCAGGATCTTCTCCGAGAAATCATGAACAGTGATGGACTCCACAGGCGCCTGAGCGCTGCAGTCACCGTTCGCCACAGTCTCCATCCCGATCAAGCTTCACACAGCGATCAAATAATGCAGAAATCTCATAATGAAAGTAAAAACACACGTCTGACACACGCGCTCTGCTCTTCCTCAGTTCCGCTCACTGAGAGCGACGCGAGACTCTAGCGACACTAGCTGGTCTGGCGGAGGAGTGCAAAAACAAAACCGTCGTGAATTTTACATTAAAGGGACAGTTCACCTAAAAATGAAATCATTTACTCGCCCTCAAGATGTTCCAAACCTGTACGAGTTTATTTTTTCTGCTGAACACAAAAGAAGATATTTTGAAGAATGTCAATAACAGTTGACTTCCATAGTATTTCCCCCCCCCCAAAATTATACTAGCAATTTGTATAACAAAAAATTTGTTTTTACATTTCATCATAATTATTGCACTTTCACCTATAAGCCCAAATCAAGAGAAAGTGCTTTATTTTACCTCATCTAGTTTCATGATTTATTATAAGCTATTTATCATATCAATTAACACACTCTCTACATTACGAAAACTGCTAAAACAAGAAAACAATGTTTTTTTCCTATTAAAACAACAGCAAAAAGAGACCTTGTATCGTCACACAGAGATTGCGTAAGTTCAGCAATCACAGTCGCAAACAATATAGTCGAGATTCATGTTTGGATTTATTACAGCTCATCGCAGAGAAGGTTCGAAACGCAGATTTAGTCGCACCAAACAGCACAAGCGGCTCGTGAAGAAACACAGACTGACTGAACGACATTTAAACTCTTGACATCTGGCAACCGCAAACATGAAAGCTCAGAGTAGATGCTTGTTAAAAACAGTCTGTAATATTCTGTCTCCCTTTTTTCGACAAAAATAAAGAGAGATTTTGGCAAAGGTTTTATTTTTTCAACTACATTTTAGTCTCGTCATTTTTCTTCAATGATGTTGCATGTTGATATAGTCACAGTTATCGTTTAATGACCTTATTGTCTTCTCGTCTTAGTCACAGGAAAAGAAAAAAAATTTCATCATTGTTTTCGATAGTTTTGCGAAAATAACACTATTTCATAGTCCACTTCCTCGTTTTCCTCAGTATCTGGACACCAAACCTCTGGAGGTCGTGATCTTCTCATCGAGTCAGAAATTCCTCCACCAGTGTGTTAAACTCAGTGGAATATCGCAGGTGCACATTATGCTTCCCCTCCGGGATCACGTGCAGCCTGAGAGACAGAAGCAGTCCATCAGCACAGAGAAAATCACTGAGATGAGCAGGATTTGTGCTGAAATCACCTCGAGCCCTTGATGTTCTGCTGAAGGTATTCTGGGTGACATGAGGGCACCATGGGATCTTTGGCCCCGTGGACGATCAGCGTGGGACAGGAAATCAGCTGCAGCACTTCCATACAGATGTTCCCTAATGAGAAAGATTTCACATTTCAGCACACTGAGCATCTGGACAGGATGATTCATTACTGTATTTTCATAATGAGAATGAGAATAACATCACAATGCAAAGAAAAACGGCATGAATTTGAACCACCGTGACATTTGATTTAGTGGATAAAATATTCAAATATTTTAGATCAAAACTTCTTTATTGCTTCAAAAACAAATAACATAAATAATAAAATGTATTTATTTATTTTCAAAACAATAAAGAACAAACAAAAATGATTGATTAACATTATTTTTTATTTATTTTAAAGCAATAAAGAACAAATAAAAAAGTACACACACATATATATTATATATTTACATTTAACTTTTATGTTAGATACGATTAATCGATTTGACAGCACTAAAAAAAGGCTTGATTGACATGAATTTTAATCACAATGATGTTTAATTTAGTGGATAAAATATTGAAATATTTTAGATCAAATGCTTCAAAAAAGAACAATATGTAAACAAATAATAAATTGTATTTGTTTGTTTGTTTTTAAAGCAATAAATAAATAAAAAAGGCCTGATTGACATGAATTTGAACCACAGTGACATTTAATTTAATTGAAATCTTTTCAAATATTATTTTAAAAACAAAACTAGTCTATTGCTTCAAAAGAAGAATATATAAATACATTTTATAATTTTTAAAGCAATAAAGCGGTTTCATTCTAAAATAATATTTGTATAAAAATAAAATTCCTCTTTTGTAAATTGTTTTGGATTAAAATGTCTGTTAAAAGAATAAATGCAAATAAATGTAAAAGAATTTCAGCCTTTTAATGAGGCTCTTCATTATAATCTCATCAACTTTATTCAAATAAAAAATTAAAATTTAATTCAGAAATTGAAAGCATGTTCATCTCAGAAGAGATATATTGAAGTCATTATGAATTGCATTCATTTTTAACACATTCTCATACTGTAATTGACTCTAACATCAAAGTTGCATGGTGCAATCTGATGCTTTGACATTTTATCACTGGAAAATACAAATAATGTCACAATACAACGAAATAAAAGGCCGGATTAAAATATCAGGCTAATCAGGCAACTACAAAACACTAAAACTGGGCGATAAAATGAAACTAGTCCTCACCCTGCGGGTTGCGTGTAAACTGGCTGATCCCGTCTACCCATCTCTCCCACGTCTGACGGAAGTACTGAGCGCCGTACATCTCCTCCATCGGCCGTCGCATCCGCTCACTCCACAACGAGACGTCACGGATCGCTGAAACACAGTTCAGTGTGATGATGACACAAGAAAATCCCTGCCTTTCCTCTGATAAACTCTTGACCTGTCTTACCCTGATAGATCTGAACATCTTCTTCAGACACGTAAGCGTTGGAGCCCCAAACCACCATCTTGTCAATGAGTTTGGGGTTTAACGCAGCCGCGATCAGAGCAGTGATGCCGCCGTCACTCCAGCCTAACAGAGAGAAACGCCTGAAACCCAGAGCCTGAAGGACAGTGAGGAATTACACTCTATTAGAGGTCTGTTTATGGATATGGTAGTCAATTTAGTATCATAGTGGCTTGTGGTTCACACGAGGATGTCAGAAATGATAAAATGCGAAAAAAAAAAAAAAAAAAAAAATGAATATTAAAGAACTCTTGTGTATTGTCTCATACTTTATTGTGTATTATTGTTATTTTTACTGGTTATTGCCCCTTATGTAGGTCTAATCTTTTTTATTTATAGTCTTTATGATTTATTGTCTTTCTTAAGAGAAATGGACAAAATAATTTCATTGTACAGATGACAATAAACATATTGACTACTTTTATACTTGACTTTTTTTTTTCTTTATTACAAACTTCATTACGGTTACATCACCACATTTTTGACTTTTGATGAAAAATGATAAAATTTTATTTTAATTGAAAATCGAAAACATCTTCATCACAGAAAAGGTGTATTTGAGTCACTATTTCATTTTAAAGGGTCATTTTGAGTGTCACATAATTGACTCTGGAATCAAGGTAGATTTCTTTCTGATTTCTGGTTTAAAATTTCATCGCTGCAGCACAATGTCAACATCAAGATTTTGCCACTGATTGATATTTAACTCTTTCGTGTCATACTTGCATTAAGTCCAGCGCATCCTTCGCATCTCTGTGGAAGAAATCAGCAGGAAAATCTCTGTCTGGAGGACGTGAGCGTCCGTAACCCCGTGGGTCCCACGCCACCAGCGTAAACTGCCTCTTATCCAGCTTCTCAAGCTGTGGGCCAAAATCAGTCTGAGCACTTCCTATCACCACATAAAGAGACAAAATAGACAAGAAAATAACGTGATATGCCTTAATGGATTCTTACTAAACAACAATACACTACCAGAACATTTCTGTATTTGGTTGCATTGTGAATATTTGCAGCTTGTTTCTGTATTCGGTTGCGTTGTGAGTATTTGCAGCGTGTTTCTGTATTTGCAGCGCGTTTCTGTATTTGGTTGCATTGTGAGCATTTGCAGCGCGTTTCTGTATTCGGTTGTGTTGTGAGTATTTGCAGTGTGTTTCTGTATTCGCAGCGCGTGTCTGTATTTGGTTGCGTTGTGAGTATTTGCAGCGTGTTTCTGTATTTGGTTGCGTTGTGAGTATTTGCAGCGTGTTTCTGTATTTGCAGCTTGTGTCTGTATTTCGTTGCGTTGTGAGTATTTGCAGCACGTTTCTGTATTCGGTTGCATTGTGAGTATTTGCAGCACGTTTCTGTATTCGGTTGCATTGTGAGTATTTGCAACGTGTTTCTGTATTCGGTTGCATTGTGAGTATTTGCAGCGCGTTTCTGTATTTGGTTGCGTTGTGAGTATTTGCAACGTGTTTCTGTATTTGCAGCGCGTGTCTGTATTTCGTTGCGTTGTGAGTATTTGCAACGTGTTTCTGTATTTGGTTGCGTTGTGAGTATTTGCAGCGTGTTTCTGTATTTGCAGCGCGTGTTTCTGTATTTGGTTGCGTTGTGAGTATTTGCAACGTGTTTCTGTATTTGGTTGTGTTGTGAGTATTTGCAACGTGTTTCTGTATTTGGTTGCGTTGTGAGTATTTGCAGCGCGTTTCTGTATTTGGTTGCATTGTGAGTATTTGCAGCGTGTTTCTGTATTTGCAGCGCGTGTTTCTGTATTTGGTTGCGTTGTGAGTATTTGCAACGTGTTTCTGTATTTGGTTGTGTTGTGAGTATTTGCAACGTGTTTCTGTATTTGGTTGCGTTGTGAGTATTTGCAGCGTGTTTCTGTATTTGCAGCGCGTGTTTCTGTATTTGGTTGCGTTGTGAGTATTTGCAGCGCGTTTCTGTATTTGGTTGCGTTGTGAGTATTTGCAACGTGTTTTTGTATTCGGTTGCGTTGTGAAAATTTGCAGCGTGTTTCTGTATTTGCAGCGCGTGTCTGTATTTCGTTGCGTTGTGAGTATTTGCAGCGTGTTTCTGTATTTGCAGCGCGTTTCTGTATTTGGTTGCATTGTGAGTATTTGCAGCGTGTTTCTGTATTTGCAGCGCGTGTCTGTATTTGGTTGCGTTGCGAGTATTTGCAGCGTGTTTCTGTATTTGCAGCGCGTGTCTGTATTTGGTTGCGTTGTGAGTATTTGCAGCGCGTTTCTGTATTTGGTTGCATTGTGAGTATTTGCAGCGTGTTTCTGTATTTGCAGCGCGTGTTTCTGTATTTGGTTGCGTTGTGAGTATTTGCAACGTGTTTCTGTATTTGGTTGTGTTGTGAGTATTTGCAACGTGTTTCTGTATTTGGTTGCGTTGTGAGTATTTGCAGCGTGTTTCTGTATTTGCAGCGCGTGTTTCTGTATTTGGTTGCGTTGTGAGTATTTGCAGCGCGTTTCTGTATTTGGTTGCGTTGTGAGTATTTGCAACGTGTTTCTGTATTCGGTTGCGTTGTGAAAATTTGCAGCGTGTTTCTGTATTTGCAGCGCGTGTCTGTATTTCGTTGCGTTGTGAGTATTTGCAGCGTGTTTCTGTATTTGCAGCGCGTCTGTATTTGGTTGCGTTGCGAGTATTTGCAGCGTGTTTCTGTATTTGCAGCTTGTTTCTGTATTTGGTTGCGTTGTGAGTATTTGCAGCGTGTTTCTGTATTTGCAGCGTGTGTCTGTATTTGGTTGCGTTGCGAGTATTTGCAGCGTGTTTCTGTATTTGGTTGCGTTGTGAGTATTTGCAGCGTGTTTCTGTATTTGGTTGCGTTGTGAGTATTTGCAGCGTGTTTCTGTATTTGCAGCGCGTGTCTGTATTTCGTTGCGTTGTGAGTATTTGCAGAATGTTTCTGTATTCGGTTGCGTTGTGAGTATTTGCAGAACGTTTCTGTATTCGGTTGCATTGTGAGTATTTGCAGCGTGTTCCTGTATTTGGTTGCGTTGTGAGTATTTGCAGAACGTTTCTGTATTCGGTTGCGTTGTGAGTATTTGCAGCGTGTTTCTGTATTTCGTTGCGTTTTGAGTATTTGCAGAACGTTTCTGTATTCGGTTGCGTTGTGAGTATTTGCAGCGTGTTTCTGTATTTTGCTGTATTGTGAGTATTTGCAGCGCGTGTCTGTATTTCGTTGCGTTGTGAGCATCTGCAGCACGTGTGTTGTCAAATTGATGTTTTCTTGCTGGTGTTTTTTTCTATTTGCATGAGTTTTCTTCATTTGCAGTGCATTGAGCTTTCTCGGTCACCATATATAATAGTATATAAATAATACTTAAACGTTAACGATAACGCTGGAACACACTCATTCGTTACTATAATTAAAGGAACATGTACAGTGAATATTTGATTATCTTCTCCAGCTTATCCACTTTACTTATTTAGTTTTCTAGAGGATTTCAAAGCTCAATTCAGCAGAGCAGAAGGCATTTATCATGAGAAACAAATGCAGTCACGTGTGACAGACTTTGACGGGTTGTATGTATACTGTATTGCAATGCAGACCTAAAGCTCCAGGCAGCAGCAGCACAGCGTGTTTTCCGTCTCCAGCGCGCTGATAGTGCAGATCCACTCCATTCACGGACATCTTACCGGAGACAGACATACTGTACAAGAGATGAACTCGTGTCAGTGCAAACCGAGCAATCACTTTTATCACTTTATTTATTTACTACCATATCATTCTACGCACAAAACTAAACAGAATGCATGATTTCACCTTCTGCAAACTAGTCTATAAACTCACGAACTGACGTTTTACCCGTAGAATCGTCTCTGTATTACAGCTCTTCTGAAGACGCTGGATATTAAGAGTCCAGTTTGACTGTAAACGAGTGTCGCCATTAGAGCAGAAACACCTGAAACTGAAGTTAAAACACCGGGAACGAGACAGCGAAACTGCGAATGTGATAATCGGGATTAACAATCAATCATTGATTTCACGTTCAGCAGATTCTACACACATGGAAAAAGAACAGGGATTCCAGATTTTTTATAAAAAACGGCAAAAATAAATAAAATTATCACTGTAATTTTATATCTGTAAATTTCTGCCGCACCTGAAATGAACAAAACCAGTATATTTTATAAGGTTTTGGAATCACTTGAGCAAGAGAACAAACAGCTTTACAATGATGATGATGAGGGCTAAAATTCTGTATATATTCATAATCCTTATATATTTATTATTATTAATAATTATTATTATTGCCTGCCATAATTGTTTAACAACAACAACAACAACAACAAATATATAATATAAAAATCACAATATATTATTTTAATGCATTATTATTATTGTTACACTATAAATGATTTACTCTATTAACTTTGCAAAATGCAAAATGTTTAATTTTTGTTGAGCAGTACTTGGATCAAGTCTTCAATGTGAATATATTTGATGCACGCTTGTGAAAGCAGAATTAAAGCTCTGGAAAAGTCGATAAGACTGTTTCACTTCCCAGTGGCTCAAGCCCGCAGCGTCACGCTGGTCTGCACTGGGGTTTCACTAACAATCATCTGCTCAACACACAGTTAAGCCCGACACATGCGTGCTGCTCTGCCCACAGGTGCTGGGATGAGTGGGGGCGTCCCTCATCGAGACTCTGGCCCCTCAGCGTCCCCCTGAGATTGATCATTCAAGGACAGGACAGAGGAATGTTTACATCTGTGTGTATGAGTGCATGTACAGCAGCGAGTGCATGGGGAATTGAAGGGGATTTTTCTGACATTCTCACAATCTCCAATGTGTACAACCGTCAGCATTGCATGAGTGTGGTAAGAGCACGACAACATCAGCAGAGAGAGAGAGAGCGCACGCAATAAGAGCTTCACATCACAAGTGCTTTCTATATCTGCATTCAGTTCCAATTTCATCCAATATTCTTTATTATAAGTTATAGTATCAGCATATGCAAATATGAAGCATGTCTCGTGCTATTTCCTGTCATATCCCAGATTTTCATACGAGGTTCTGTTTGCACTTCATAAAACTAACTTATAGTTTAATAACTCATATGCAAATAATCTTTTGGGGGGAAAATGGTCAGTAGATTGTACTACAATCTGTATAAAACATATTAAAGTGTAATGCCTGTATATTGTGCATTCTGATGTGGTTTCTAGTTCTTTGCAGAGTTATTTGATTATAGTTATTTCAGTAACAGTTTTCACCAATAATTACCAGATGTTGAGTTTAAACCCCATTGTACATCCAATGCATTCATTATATGAAGTCTGATACTCCTGTGATTTGCTTTTATTGTGTTTAATCTGGCCTAATTCAAGGCTAAACCCTAAACTCAGCCCTGAGAACATCTGTCCAGGGTACACAGGCCTTGGCTTCCTCTAACACACCATATTTGATTAGGACATTTACTGTTTCTTGCTTTTGGGACAAGGTGTTGAACTCTTTTAGCAACACTGGTTTTCCGGTTTTTCTTTCAGTTCAAATGAGAAAAGCCTGTGTGTGTTATTTTGGCATGTGTGAAAGAATATGGCAGCAGATGTTGCTGGATTTGAGGACAGAGGGGGGCAAAGGGCCCTGTTGCCGGGCAAAAATAATCGCATTTAGCAACACGACCTGTTGACATTGCAAATGCTTGGTTTGCAGTGGCAGGTCACCTGGTTGAAGGGATAGTTCACCCCAAAATGAAAATTCTGTCATCATTTACTCACAAAAGAAGATATTTTGAAGAATATGGGTAACCAAAGCAGTTGATGGGCCCTATTGAATTTTTTTTCCATACTATGGAAGTCAATGGGGCCCATAAACTGTTTGGTTACCCATATTCTTCAAAATATCTTTTGAAGGGAATTCATACAGGTTTGAGGGTGAGTAAATGATGACAGAATTTTCATTTTTGGGTGAACTGTCCCTTTAAGTGCATATGCACTGCTGTTTGTGCACTTGTTCAAGCAGAAATCCCTGCAAAGGCTTGTTTGACCCACAACAAGGACGATAATTATAACAATAACGATAAATATATGGTTTTAGAAATAGCACTGCCACACCACAGCTATAACGATACAGGGAAACGATAACGATCACTTTCTGGACGATTTTTTTCCAGCTGTTAAACGATAAAACACTGACAGCCAATCAGAATCCATTCTAATTTAAGGGCTCGCGCATTTAAAATGGCGGACGACATTGCGGAGAAGTTAATCACCCGCGCATTTAAAATGGCGGACGACATTGCGGAGAAGTTAATCACCCGCGCATTTAAAATGGCGGACGACATTGCGGAGAAGTTAATCGCTGAGATCCAGAAAAGTCCACCACTGTTTGACAAGTCAAACCCCCTTTTCAAAGACACAAGAAAATGGATATATGGAAAACAATCGGTCATACCCTCGGAATAAATGGTGAGCGAAATGTAATTAGAGATGAGATCAAACACAAAATTACCTCAGATTACGCTACTATTCACTCGAAACATAGCATGCTGAGGACATCTGCTGGTTAAAGCCGTGTAAATACAACAAAAACAGCAAAAACATGTTGTACACACTTTGAAACCGCAGCGCGTGAGCTTTGAATAAACTGGCCGTTATCGTTCGTTGGTGTGGAAGTAAAAATAGTTATCTTTCTTGGTGTGAACGGGCCTTAACGATAATAACGACGCACGATATCTTTGGAATCACTTTCAGAGTGATTTTTGTCCAGGGGCCTGTATCATGAAGCCGGATTAGCTGGCTAGCCAGGTAAATTTCAGATTAGTTTGTGCCAATCCTGGGTTTTAGGTACCATGAAAGTGGCTTTTAGCGGTGTTCATCACCAAAGTAACTTACGCTCCGGGGCAGGTTATGTTCTGGTTCAGAGATTTCAAACCGAATTTGGGCTAATCGGATGTGAGCTAAATAAACTGACACATCCAACGCAATAAAGTCACGCCCAGTTTCTCGTCCTCCAAATTAAAGGTCACTATATAATAATAAAAAATAAAAAAAAATTGACAATGAAATTGTCTGGCTTTAATGATAATTATTTTATGATTTATATAATTATTATATGATATATATTATTATTAATCCAATACACACAAGCAATTTTAGTTTAGCAGTTATTATTAAGCATTTAGTTTCAATGAATATTAATATATACAGGTCATATGTAATATAAATAAGCTTTAATATGACTACATGTGACCTTACATTTATGAGTCTCTATCGCTATAAATTATCAACTAAATAAACTAACTACACAAGTTTCACTTGCACTGATAGAGCAAGATAATTTATTTTATTTGTACTCTTTCATGGACAAGTATTTTCATCAGTGTAAATGAGTTTAAATTCTTCATTTTCTTCAATCTCTTAACCTTCAGCAAAAGAGTTTTGAATCACGCTGGCTCTCTCGCAAGAAGTGAATCATAGATTCTCTCTGTTGCAAGGCATCTGATTGGCTGTTCTCCACTGATGTCACAAATTCATGTGCACAAGCTCCACAAACTCAGGATCAAAGCCTGAGTTGACAAAGAAAGTTGATGTTCAGCATCATGGTACCAACAAAGCCGGATTGGAATGGTTTGGTTTTGTCAACTCAAAACTAATCCTACAACCCTGAGTTTGTTCAACTATCATCATGGTACAGGCCCCAGCTGATGAATGATAAAAACATTGCCAGCCAATCAGAATCCATCCTGCTTCAGGAGCGTGCGCATTTAAAGCGACAGACGACAAAACTGCAGCGCGCAAATATAATAAATCACATTTCTTGACTGTCCAAATCAATCAAATCAAAATAACAAAGCACCGTAACCAGTAAACTACAGTCGTCATCTGAGAAATTAGACTTTCTGAGAACAAACGCTGTGAAACTCATGATCAGGCGAAGCTGAAGAAAGTGGAGAGTGTTTCACTAGATCCCGCAAGTGAAATTAAACTTTCCCTGTTTTCAGATGAGGAAAGGAAAGTGCGACAAATCTCACAAGACAATGAATCTCTATCTCATGTTTTGTAACTTTCTAACAGGAGTTTTTCACAGATGTGTGTGTGTGTGTGTGTGTGTGTGTGTGTGTGAGAAAGTCAGAATGAAAGAAGCAGAAAAGGCGGAAAGGAAGGGTTTATACTTTGCTTTTGAAAGGTTTTGAAAGGAGCAAAATGAGCTATAAAAGCAGTTAATGCGGGCAGAGAGTCAAAATTCATTCAAAATAAAGAGAATCAGAACAAATGTTTATCATTTATAATAAATGTCCTGCTTTTGAAAAGCTTCTCATGTGTTTTTAGGGAAAAAAGCTTGGAATGAATAATTGAATGTTAAAAGGGTTTAAAAAGCATCATTCTGAAATTGTGTTTTTGCATAAATAAACAAATCAATAAATAAACAGTTTTAAAGTGGTGGATTTACATTTTTTTTTATAAAAAAAAGATTTAAAAGTGATGGATTTACTAATTTCTAAAATTTTATTTATTTTTATAATGAATAAACAACTAAATAACATTTAAAAATGGGTAAATCTATCACTTTTAAATAATTTATTTTTATAAATTAAATAAATAAATGGTTTAAGAGTGAATGGTTTACCAATTTAAAAATTGTATTTATTTTTATAATGAATAATTAAATAAAATTAAAAAACGGGTAAAATCATCACTTTTATATAATTTATTTTTATAAATAAATAGAAAACAATTGATGGATTTACCCATTTTTAAACTGTATTTATTTTATAAACAAATAAATGGTTTAAAAGTGATGATTTACAAATTTTAACATTTATTTTTATAAATAATAAATGAAATAAATGGTTTAAAAGTGACGAATTTCCCTTTTTAATGTCATTTTTTTATAATAAATAAATAAAGGTTTAAAAGTAGGATTTACACATTTTAATATACATATTTTATATATATATATAATTTGATTTAATCCAATTTAACTGATATTTTATGTTTTTAGCCTTATTTTTGGCACGACAGCAGGTTTTAGCCCAAATGGCTGCTGGTAAATGACAAACATTGAACTTCCTGCAGGGCTTAAGATGTGAAATGAATAAAATATGTTCATAAATACACATTTAACCCAACATGCCAGTTTCATATAGTGTCACAACATCAATCGAAACAAAGCCGTTCTCATGGGTGTGTGTGTGTGTGTGTAAGCGCTCATCTGTTTTTATGCATCTGTATATATGATGAAGGGATGTATGTATTTATGTTTGAATTTGTGATAATTATCTGATGGATGTTTCTCTGATCTTCATGTCAATCTTTCAGAACTTTCATCTTTTCTCACTGGCGGCAACCCAAAATCTGTCTGTTTCCTAAATGAACAAGACGTCATGTTAGACGTGTTTTCAACAGAAGAAATAAACGGCTCTGTTCCTAAAGTTAAGGCATCACAGACATCCAGAATGCACTGCAACAAGCTCAGAAAAAAAAAATGTATCCAATATGACAGACAAAAACAAAAGAGATGTTGGTTATAAATAATTAAAATTAATCAAATACAGAAAAAATAGTTCAATCTAATTTAAATGAACCGTTTTACCCTGTGCATGAGGTTTTTAACTACTTTATCAAACTTTATTGAAATTAAGTCGTCTTCTGTGGGTTTCGTTTGAAATCAGTCACTTCTGAGCTTCCATTTCAACAGATAGCAAGAGTTCGAGTGTGTAAATAAATCAATTCTCACATCCATATGCAACGTGTGTATGATTTAACGTGACATCAGGAGCTGCATGAAGTCTTATAAAAGAAATTGATTCTATAAACATTGACATGATTAAATGAAGACAGTTTAAACATGATAAATGTGTCAAATATCGTATGATAACCCTTCTCTCATATATTAATAGATGACTGATATTTGTACCTTGAAGAACAATCTACTCCTTGTATGAGTAAGAGTTTATTTTTATTATTCCTCATAAGTCTCTTTGGGGGGGGAAAAGCACCTTTCAAATGACAGTGCAAATATTTTACAAAACATTTCATCTAAAATTATAGATTATTTTTTACATTTCTGCATTTAGGCACCATTAATTCACACCATCCATCAGTTTTTTCTTCATGTCTGCGGAAAGATGCATTTAGATGAATCTCATGAAAACATTTCGAGGTCAAATCAAATAAGAAAACATACTTTGGGGTCAAACATGATGTGAGATTCATTTTAACTTCATGACTTAACAGTTTTGTAAGAGTTTCGTGCTGAACAGATGAGTTAAGATGAGTTAAACAGGTGGTTCATTTGTAGACGGGATTCATTTGAATATCCGGCAGTCGACCACAAAACGTAACAGATTTCTGGGAAAACGTTTGCATTTTCGTGAGTCGTGAATAAAATGAAAATAAATTAAAAATTAAATAAAATTATTTTATTTTATTTCTTTTTAATTTAATTTAATAAAATGTTAGTACATTTAATGTTATTTCATTTAATATTTAATTTATTTCATTTATTTTCAATTAATTTAATTAGTTTATTTTAATAAAATGCAACAGAATTCTGGGAAAGTGTTTGCATTTTGAGTCATGAATAAAATAAAATAAAATAAAGTTAAGTTAAAATGAAATTAAATAAAAAATTTAATGAAATTAAAATACATTTAAAAAAACAAATAACATAAAATTAAATAAAATTAATTAAAATAAATAAGAAATTAAATTAAATTATTAAATTAAAAAAAACAAAATTACATTTTATTTAAAATTAAATTAAATTACATTAAATTAAAAAATAACAACATTAAATTAAATAAAAAAAATCCACAGTCTAAGCTGTTAATTATATTTCCACGAATTCTGCTTGTATATGCTGTACAGTATATGAATTTCTGAGTTGAATAGAGTTTCTTATAGAACTTGTTGATCTGTAGATTCCCATATAATAATAATTGTATTTGCAAGTGACAAAATAATAAAATATCAAGTACATGTTGCTAATTTAAATGACTCAAACTTAAAAAATGTGTGAATATCATTGTTTAGATGTCCTTTTTTGTTAAATGTTTTGTTTGTAAAGTGTGTTCATGCATATTTTTGCAATAAATGCCACTTGTTTTAATATTTCACATCAATGCATTTTATGATGCAATGACATTCAGACATTTTTAAGTGTCTGAACACCTTTAGGGCTGCTGTATTCATTCATGATGTCTGATTTATTGGATTCCCACAGGATTCCCAATGATTTATTGGATTTTCCACAGGAAAAGACATTGCATGAAACCCTATAAAGCTTCTAAATAATTCTTTAACCTTTGTGGCCAAAAGGAGCAGATAAAAGTGTTGTTATTGTGTGCGTGTTGCTGAGTAATTGGTCCCAGAGGACTCGTGTTCACGTCCAGTCATAACACAAGGACCACGAACACTCACAGGTGCACATCGCCACCAAAACTGCTCTGTCATTTAACACGGAGGGGAATTTGTGGCTTTAAACTGCTGCTGTCATGTCACGTCTGTGATATTAATAAAATCCCTTCAATGGAACAGTGACAAATATAGTAAAACCTGCACAAATTGACTCAATAGTGACATAAAGTGGGCAAATTAATGTTATTTCACACTCTATAATGCAAATAATTTAACAGTAATAACAGTGGCACAAATTATGTTCTTGTTTTCCAGTACAAATATTTGAAACATTCTTAAATCAAGATACATTAACTGGAGAAGCAAAACGACTGAAGATATTAAATCTGGTTTTAAGCACAAACGTACCTATTTCTGATACATTTTTCAGTTAACAAGACTTGCTTTTCAAGTACATGTATCTTGATTTGAAAATGTTCAGATATTTTTACTGGAAAACGAGACAAAAATAGTAAAACAGATTTGCAGTGTGAACTTTCATGACTTTGAGATTGACATCTGTTGGAGAATCGTGATGCTCCACCCATGAATAGGCAAATAATTGAATCTCAAAACTGAACTACATGAGTTATCAAAACCAAATTCTGCCCAGCCTCTGCTGAAGACATCAGCCACCATCACAGCTTATAATAATACAGCATTATTGCACTATATTCCCACATTTTGATTTATACAGCTGGATCAAACTGAGGATGTCGGGAAGCTCCGGGAACGGGAAGCTGCGTCAGTGGCTGATCGAACAGGTGGACACTGGGAAATATCCCGGGTTAGTGTGGGAGGATCGAGAGCGAACCACCTTCCGCATCCCGTGGAAACACGCAGGGAAGCAGGACTATAACAGAGACGAGGACGCGGCGCTCTTCAAGGTGATGAAAGTCACTATATGAGTAACACTTCACAGTGTACACAATAATCAATATTAATAATTGTATTTGCAAGCAACAAAATAATAAATATGAAGTACATGTTGCTATTAACACTTATAAATGTGTGTTTAAGTCTTTTTAATCAAATGTTTTAGGTGTATTCGTGCATTTTTTTTTTATGCAATAAATGACACTTGTTTTGATATTTTACATCAATGACATTCAGCCATTTTTAAAGGTGCAATGTGTAATTTTTAAGAGGATCTATTGACAGAAATGCAATATAATATACATAACTATGTTTTCTGTGGTGTGTAAAGACCTTACATAATGAACTGTTATGTTTTTATTACCTTAGAATGAGCCATTTCTATCTACATACACCGCGGGTCCCCTTACATGTTAAGTCGCCATTTTGCGCCGGCATGTTTCTACAGTAGCCCTAAACGTACAAACTGCTCTACAGAGCGCGTAGGCTATCTCACCGCTAAGATTTACACACTGCACCTTTAAGTGTCTTTAGGGCTGCTGTATACATTCATACATAACAGCTTGTGAATGAGTGTTAATGACGTCTGGTTTATTGGATCAGGCCTGGGCTCTGTTTAAGGGGAAGTATCGTGAGGGAATAGATAAACCGGATCCACCCACCTGGAAAACGCGTCTCAGGTGCGCGCTGAACAAGAGCAGCGACTTTGAGGAGCTCGTGGGCCGAAGTCAGCTGGACGTTTCAGAGCCGTTTAAAGTTTACCGGGTTATTCCTGAGGGAACCAAAAGAGGTAAACACTCACATACAAGCATGAATATACATCTGTTTGGGTCTCTATATGTCCCATATAGACACACACACACACACACACATAAATATTACATTTAAATAGCCTATGATATTCATATGACGTTAAATAATAACAAAACATACTATTAGGGCTGTCGAAATTAACGGATCAATTTTGCGATTTATTTTTATTTTTTTTCCATTTTAACCGTTTTCCTGGAATCCTTTGGCTAGCGTTACATTATATGATCATCACACTATCATTTATTCAAGTCCTTTTAAACCATTCAAGACGCAAACGAGAGCTCAAATCTGTAGGCCTACTGGCGCGCTGCGCTCTCTGTTTTCACTCACCCGAAACGCGCGCACAAGGCCCGGGTATTCTTCACTTTCCGCGTCCGGACGCGTCTTGCGCGCAGTCGTGTCCGCATCCGCACAGCTTTTAAAGTATACTCAACCGCTGTGATGAATGCGGATAGCGGTTCTACACATGCGCAGTACTATTGACTATATGACTCTCAGGGTTGCCAGGTTTTCACAACAAAACCCGCCCAATTGCTACTCAAAACTCGCCCAATCATGTTTCAGGGGGTTCCCCAGTAAAATCCGCGTTTTTGGCGAGGTTCCCCTGGTAAAATTCGCATTCCAGGGGCTAAATATCATGTTATTTGGGGTTGTTTCAACCTGCGGACATGAAAAACAACCCGCGGCAATAGCGTAAAAGTAGCCCAATTCCGCGGGCAACACCGGTGATTCTTCTGTCTTTCTTGCGCATGCGCTGTTGTACGGGCACCGTCTGCGCGGTCTCAAAAATTGGGCTGCACATGGTGCAGACATCCGCGATCCCTCCTGATGACGACATTTACATCACGCGGACGCAGACGGCCGAAGTATACAGCGCGCCAGTACCGCACTGAGTTCTCTTTCGCACTTTAACAGACAGACACAAAATTACGTTGAAATGCCGATTATTGTTGAGTATCCTTGTAATCAGTCTTAAATGAGTTAAAAAATTTTAAATGATGTAAGAGTTATGAGAACATCAGATGTGTGTCAGATCCACGTCTGGTGCGTCAGGTCTTAAAGTGACAGCAGCCTAATAAACCTGCTGCTGTCTGTCATTAATGTTAATCAAAGAACAAAAGACCAAGAGAAAATTACTCACAGCTCTTGGCTGAATAACTTTTGTAGCTTTAATAAGGATTCGCCTATATATTTTGGCAGAGCAGGTAAAAATCAGAACAATATGCAATAAAAAAAATATAATTTTAATTAAAATTGTAATGTTAGGTGTGATCAAACATGATTAATTACAGAAGAATGTGCAATTAATTAGGTGATTTTTTTTATGCATAATGCATATATACATATATATATAATTTCTAAAAATGTGTGTGTGTATATATATATATATATATATTTAATTAAAAATTTAAATGAAATAGCCTAGATAAATATAAAAATATATAGAAATAAGTATATATGTATATTAAAAATACAAATTTAAAAAAATGAAATTCAATTTAATTAAAACGAATTTCTCCTCCATTTCAGGACCAAAATCATATGAGAAAGTTTCCACAACCTCAGGTCATCATAACTACCCGTTTTATCCGTCATATCAACCGGTGGAGAGTCAGGTAACACTAGCGTAAACAAGTTTCTTGCAGACTACAACTGCCCATGATAATATGTATGAGAGATGAAAATGATTCAAAGATGGTACTGATCTGTTTCTATGGCCGTCTCCCTGTTCAGGTGTGTAACTTCCTGTCTGCTGCAGACCGTAGCTGGAGGGACTTCCTGTGTGAGCAGAACTCACTGTCAGACGTCCACTTCAGCCAGAACTCGCGCTGGGACACTGGTATTTACTCTGTGTGTGTGGTCATTTGTTTATTAAATATATTCTCATTTAAAGTGAAGAGTGAGTGTGTGTGTGTGTGTTTCCAGGGTACCAGATAAGTGGATCTTTTTACAGCTGTAACACATTTGATTCTCCTCCCTCACCGTTCACCCTGGAGACCAGCATGAGATCAGCAGAGGCCATGGCACTGTCAGGTACACACACTCCCTAGAAACATCTACCGACAAATGCAGTGATCTCTTTATGAACTGTTTTTCATTGCAGCACAACACTAAGGACGTTTTGTCCAGTTTTGTTGTTCTTCCATAAGTCTCACCTGTGTCTCTGAATCTCTTCCAGACGCGCGTCTGCAGGTGACGGTGTTCAGCGGTGAGACTCTGGTCGCAGATGTCACCGTCACGAGCGCTGAGGGCTGTCGACTGGCTCCTCATGACGACAACTGGAGCTACAGTGGCCCGGGCGGCCCGGAGCTGGTGCCTCTTCCTGGAGCGCTGGAGGGGGGCATTCTGCTCTGGATGACGCCCGACGGCCTGTACGCCCGATGCTTCTGTCAGAGCCAGGTCTACTGCGACGGGACGCAATCAAACCTGAGCACCAAACTCTGTAAACTAGAGAGGGAGCAGACCAGCAAACTACTGGACACACAACTCTTCCTGACAGGTTAGAATGAGCAACAAAAACACCGCGCACACACACCAGGGTTGGAAATTATTGGAGGCTTGGGACAAAAATGTCTCCAAAATTAATAAAATTGCTTTCAAAAACCAAGATATGGTGCAAAAAAGTTCTTGTTTTTAATATCTATAAGTAATATCACACAAGCAAAAGTGCTGTTTTCCCGAATATCAGCACGTTTGCAAATCTGATCTTGATTTTATACAATTCAATAAACGATAAGTTAATAGGCTCTTAGTATTGACTTATATTTTAGACTCAATATTGTCTATTTTTCCTCTATTTTGCCAACAAAAATAGTTCCAAACAGTCAAGCCATTGCGCGTCTTTGAGGTTTCAGTTTCGTTACTGAATGAATCCACGTTTTTGAACAAATCGTTCTACTGAATGACTCAATGACTCATTCAGTCACTTCTGGTTTGTCCCTGAATGAATCAGCTGGAACGAATCGTTCTAATGAATGACTCGGTGACTCATTCAGTCCCTTCTGCTTTGTCCCTGAATGAATCAGCCGTTTTGAACGAATCACTCTAATGAATGACTCGACAACTCATTCGGTCACTACTGTTTTGTCCCTGAATGAATCAGCCATTTTGAACGAATCACTCTAATGAATGACTCGATGACTCACTCAGTCACTTCTGCTTTGTCCCTGAATGAATCAGCAGTTTTGAACAAATCTTTTGAGTGAATGATTCAATGACTAACTCGTTAAGACAATGATTTGCCGCCACCTACTGGCCGTTTAAGTATCATTTCATTTTATCTGAGGGGACTGAGTGACAAAGATTGAACACTGTTCTGGTTAGAGAGAGAGAATGCGTTTATAAACAGACTATTAAGAGCGAAATATGAGATAACATTGTAAATATAACAGAGATAAAGTAATTGCTGTTGCATTGCATACAATGTTTTTGTCTGTCTTTTTTTTCCTTTTGGGAAATTGCAAAGGTCACTTCTGACGACAACTAAACAGCATATTTAAAGTCGGCATGAAAGAGAAGTTTCACTAGTCTTTTCTTCCCTATTAGATGTCACTGCAAAAGGGAGGGGAAGTTGTTTTGATTCAAGATTGTGAGGGCACATGAATTAAATGGACAAATCATTTATAATAAATACTACAATATTCCATAAAAAAATAATAATTGTCAATTTTGATTTCATGTTGACTTTTAATGTTCTATTCACTCACTCTTTCAGAACTCCAGGGTTATTTCCTGCACACACGTCCTCCTCCGCGTTTCCACGTGCAGCTGTTTTTTGAGTGCTGTGACCCCTCCGCAGACAAGAGACCCCTGACAGTTCAGGTAGTGACCTTTGACCTCTCCATCCACACTGATGTGCAATGTTCACCTCCACACGACAAAACACAGCTCACTTCTCTTGTCCTGCAGGTGGAGCCGCTGTTCGCCCGGCAGCTGCTGCTCCTCCTCCAGCAGGGCGGCGTGAATTACATGAGAAGCACCCATGAACTTTCACCTCTGACCCCTGAGCAGATTTACACCCATCAAGATTTCCCTGCCATCAACGCACACCAGACGCATGGCAGCTTCATCCAAGAGTGACCCCGCAGGAGATACAAGACGTTTCTAGATTTTACTGTGTATTGGCAAAGTAAAAGATACCAATTTTTAATTAACAGTTAATAATATTAATAACCCCAAAACTACATACAGGTGAGCCACGTAGCAACTTAATGCATTAATACAAAGTGTGTCACAACATTTTACAGGTCCTTCAAAACAAATACATAATATATTACTATTTTTTTTATATATATATATATATATATATATATATATATATATATATATATATATATATATATATATATATATATATATATATATATATATAAAAAATAAAAAAACCAAAATATATTTCTTAAAGGAACACTCCACTTTTTTTGAAAATAGGCTCATTATCCAGCTCCCCTGGAGTTAAACAGTTGAGTTTTACCGTTTTTGAATCCATTCAGCCGATCTCCGGGTCTGGCAGTACCACTTTTAGCATAGCTTAGCATAGTTCATTGAATCTGATTAGACCGTTAGCATCTCGCTCAAAAATGACCAAAGAGTTTCAATATTTTTCCTATTTAAAACTTGACTCTTCTGTAGTTACATCGTGTACTAAGACCGACGGAAAATGAAAAGTTGTGATTTTCTAGGCCGATATGGCTAGGAACTATACTCTCATTCCGGCGTAATAATCAAGGAACTTTGCTGCCGTACCATGGGTGCAGCAGGCGCAATGATATTACGCAGCGTCTGTGACCCCCTGCTTACACAGGGAGCGTGCCTTGCAACCATGGAGACATTTGTGAGAAAAGCTGCGTAATATCATTGCGCCTGCTGCAGCCATGGTACGGCAGCAAAGTTCCTTGATTAATAAGCCGGAATGGGAGTATAGTTCCTAGCCATATCGGCCTAGAAAATCGCAACTTTTCATTTTCCGTCGGTCTTAGTACACAATGTAACTACAGAAGAGTCAAGTTTTAAATAGGAAAAATATCGAAACTCTTTGGTAATTTTTTAACGAGATGCTAACAGTCTAATCAGATTCAATGAACTATGCTAAGCTATGCTAAAAGTGGTACCGCCAGACCCGGAGATCGGCTGAATGGATTCGAAAACGGTAAAACTCAACTGTTTAACTCCAGGGGAGCTGGAAAATGAGCCTATTTTCAAAAAAAGTGGAGTGTTCCTTTAAATTATATATATATAATTTAAGAAATATATTTTGTTTTTTAATTTTATTTAAATTATATATATATATATATAATTTAAATAAAATTAAAAAACAAAATATATTTTATATATATATATATATATATGGAAAAATAATTAAAGTATTAATCTGAAAACATTAAGAAATATTTCAGTGGCTGTCTGATTAATAATGTTTATATTTTTGTGCTTTGTATGTTATTTTCTCTGCTTGCACTGTTATGTTGTAAATTCAACTGCATCTCAGGGACAAAATCTGTTCAAAATGAATGTATGTGAATTAAATATCCACATACTGCTTATTGCACAGTATATACTGTAAAATGAAATAAATAAAAGTATGTGAAACTATATATTATGCAATGATAAACACATCAGTAACACTTCACCATAACTTTACAATTAGTTACGAATGAACCAATGTGTGTTAATAAATGCTGTAAAACATACTGTTCATGTTAGTTAATGCATTAACTTGTGTTATTGTAACGTGTTACCATTTCAAACAGCGGTTTGATGGAGTATATTGTCACATTTCTCTATAGCATGTGTCCATTTATGCAAATATTATACATTTTAGCATTAAATATTATAAATGTTTGGTCTAAATCTGCCCCTTCAATTAACAAAGAATGAGTCATTTATTTCTTCATTTATTGCATTTATTTGGTTCACTTTAAAACACAGAAATGCACAATAAATATGACATTCACTGGCTACCATACACAACTGGACAGTGTTTGAAATCAGAGACAATTTTTAGAGTGAAACACTTGTAAACTTTTTCTTTCCCTACATGGACCACGTAATACGGTTTTGGAATGGACACGGTTAGTAAATACCCACAGATGCTGTCTAGTAGTGAAATGAGTGACGCTTCCAGAGATCTCAAACCATTCAGACCTCTAACAATAGTTTGTGTCACAGCAACGGAGGCCGAGCAGAACTTCACGCCGTTCCAAGTCGTGCCACGAGATAACATCAGGAAGTGACATCGTTCAGTGAGTGATTGCATACACAAACCCACAGTGAAGTGGTGAACCTGATTTGCTAGAAACTGAAGCAACTTTGTTACTAGTGAAATAGTGTTCAAAAATAATACTGGCATCTCTTCATTTCAAGTGCTTCCCTTTCAAATGAACTAGAAGACGTCCCTAAAATATCACAAAACAGTAAAACAATCATCACGTAGGAATATGATTATACATGTCACGGTTAATATAAAAAACGCAAACAGACAAAACTGAATATAAAACATTGGAGAACAAGGCAAATAAAATGCTTTGGTCAAAATAAATGATTCGTGGTACATATTGGCAGGAGGACGTCCATTTACTCGAGTCAAACGAACATGAAAATGCACCAAATGAACTAAACGCATCAAATCGCCACGATGTAAACAAAAAATATTTTCGATTTGAGCAGCTGACCCTGACGCAGCGGATTTGGCCACCGAATGCTTCCCGAGTATCATACACAGTCCGGAAAATGATTCCTCTCCGTTCACGTACACAAATATGTGTTTATATATTGGTTATATTTCAGCAGGAGAACATCTTTAAAGAACATTGCATGCTGGGATGGCTGAGAGTGGCGTTGGAGGTTAAAGCCGCCGCAAACTTCTCTCTCTGCACTCTAGTCTGAAGCTCAGACCAAGTAAAAACTCACTCGTCATCAAGTATGACTGGATTTGCGCAAACCGCATCGGGTGAACCCGCCAAACAGCCTCGTACAGTACAGGATAAAGCGACGCCCAACATTTCTTCATATGTCATGCCGTGAGCTTGGCGAAGCGTGTCTCACAGTGCGTGTGGGTACGTAAGCGTGTCTATGTATGCGCAGGTGCTCATTCGAAGGCCCACACCTCGAGGTTTTGGATGGTGAAGTCCTGTTTGGAGGACAGTGGCAGGTTATTGAAGGTGGAGCACTTGGACGTGGTGCCGTGGTAAAGGTCAGCGTCCAGCCACAGGCCCAGACGACCCCTGGAAAGCAGACAGTTGAGCGTCAAACATGAGGCAGAGAGAGATACACGCATGTACGGCACGTTAGCATGTTTCTGAACTCACCCTCCTCCTCCGATCTGAAGAGAATCCGTGTTTCCTTTCACAAAGTAGGAGTTTTCACCCGTCCAGCGGTACACCTGAAGATGAGAGACGCTGAGTGTCATTATTTGGATGTTTTTTGAAGGCCAGTTTGAAGTCCGAAAGTATTGAGACCTCATGCGGTTTGATTACTTGAGTAATTTGCTTTGTGGTTGCTAGGCAAGCTAAGGTGTTCTGTGGGGTTGCTAGGGACCTCTGAGGAGGTTGCTAAGCTGTTTCAAGATGGTTGCTAGGGAGCTGGTGGGTTACTGGTTACTAAGGAGTTGCTAAAATATTCTGAGTGGTTGTAAAGGCATTACTTAATGTTTGGTATTGTTCTCTGAGTGGTTTCTAGGGTGTTGCTGGGGAGTTGTTAAGGTGTTCTGAGTGTTTGAATTGATTTCTAAGGAGCGCTGAGAGGTTGCTAAGCTGTTTCAAGATAGTTTGCCATGGAGCTGGTGGGTTACTGGTTACTAAGCAGTTGCTAACATTTTCTGAGTGGTTGCAAGGGCATTACTTTATGTTTGCTATTGTTCTCTGAGCGGTTTCTAGGGTGTTGCTAGGGACCTCTGAGAGGTTGCTAAGCTGTTTCAAGATGGTTGCTAGGGAGCTGGTGGGTTACTGGTTACTAAGCAGTTGCTAACATTTTCTGAGTGGTTGCAAGGGCATTACTTTATGTTTGCTTTTGTTCTCTGAGCGGTTTCTAGGGTGTTGCTAGGGACATCTGAGAGGTTGCTAAGCTGTTTCAAGATGGTTGCTAGGGAGCTGGTGGGTTACTGGTTACTAAGCAGTTGCTAACATTTTCTGAGTGGTTGCAAGGGCATTAAATAACAGTTGCTATTGTTCTCTAAGCGGTTTCTAGGGTGTTGCTAGGGACCTCTGAGAGGTTGCTAAGCTGTTTCAAGATGGTTGCTAGGGAGCTGGTGGGTTGCTGGTTACCAAGCAGTTGCTAACATTTTCTGAGTGGTTGCAAGGGCATTACATAACAGGTGCTATTGTTCTCTAAGCGGTTTCTAGGGTGTTGCTAGGGACCTCTGAGAGGTTGCTAAGCTGTTTCAAGACGGTTGCTAGGGAGCTGGTGGGTTACTGGTTACTAAGCAGTTGCAAGGGCATTACATAACAGTTGCTATTGTTCTCTGAGCGGTTTCTAGGGTGTTGCTACGGACCTCTGAGAGGTTGCTAAGCTGTTTCAAGATGGTTGCTAGGGAGCTGGTGGGTTACTGGTTACTAAGCAGTTGCTAACATTTTCTGAGTGGTTGCAAGGGCATTACTTTATGTTTGCTATTGTTCTCTGAGCGGTTTCTAGGGTGTTGCTAGGGACATCTGAGAGGTTGCTAAGCTGTTTCAAGATAGTTTGCCATGGAGCTGGTGGGTTACTGGTTACTAAGCAGTTGCTAACATTTTCTGAGTGGTTGAAAGGGCATTACATAACAGTTGCTATTGTTCTCTGAGCGGTTTCTAGGGTGTTGCTAGGGACCTCTGAGAGGTTGCTAAGCTGTTTCAAAACGGTTGCTAGGGAGCTGGTGGGTTACTGGTTACTAAGCAGTTGCTAACATTTTCTGAGTGGTTGCAAGGGCATTACATAACAGTTGCTATTGTTCTCTGAGCGGTTTCTAGGGTGTTGCTAGGGACATCTGAGAGGTTGCTAAGCAGTTTCAAGATGGTTGCTAGGGAGCTGGTGGGTTGCTGGTTACCAAGCAGTTGCTAACATTTTCTGAGTGGTTGCAAGGGCATTACTTTATGTTTGCTATTGTTCTCTGAGCGGTTTCTAGGGTGTTGCTAGGGACATCTGAGAGGTTGCTAAGCTGTTTCAAGATGGTTGCTAGGGAGCTGGTGGGTTACTGGTTACTAAGCAGTTGCTAACATTTTCTGAGTGGTTGCAAGGGCATTACATAACAGTTGCTATTGTTCTCTGAGCGGTTTCTAGGGTGTTGCTACGGACCTCTGAGAGGTTGCTAAGCTGTTTCAAGATGGTTGCTAGGGAGCTGGTGGGTTACTGGTTACTAAGCAGTTGCTAACATTTTCTGAGTGGTTGCAAGGGCATTACTTTATGTTTGCTATTGTTCTCTGAGCGGTTTCTAGGGTGTTGTTAGGGACATCTGAGAGGTTGCTAAGCTGTTTCAAGATGGTTGCTAGGGAGCTGGTGGGTTGCTGGTTACCAAGCAGTTGCTAACATTTTCTGAGTGGTTGCAAGGACATTACTTTATGTTTGCTATTGTTCTCTGAGCGGTTTCTAGGGTGTTGCTAGGGACCTCTGAGAGGTTGCTAAGCTGTTTCAAGATGGTTGCTAGGGAGCTGGTGGGTTACTGGTTACTAAGCAGTTGCTAACATTTTCTGAGTGGTTGCAAGGGCATTACTTTATGTTTGCTTTTGTTCCCTGAGCGGTTTCTAGGGTGTTGCTAGGGACCTCTGAGAGGTTGCTAAGCTGTTTCAAGACGGCTGCTAGGGAGCTGGTGGGTTACTGGTTACTAAGCAGTTGCTAACATTTTCTGAGTAGTTGCAAGGGCATTACTTTATGTTTGCTTTTGTTCTTTGAGCGGTTTCTAGGGTGTTGCTAGGGACCTCTGAGAGGTTGCTAAGCTGTTTCAACACGGTTGCTAGGGAGCTGGTGGGTTACTGGTTACTAAGCAGTTGCTAACATTTTCTGAGTGGTTGCAAAGTCATTGCTGAACAGTTGCTAAGATGTTCTGGATGGTTGCTAGGGCATTGCTATGTGGTTGCCAATGTTCTCTGAGTAGTTTCTAGGGTGTTGCTAGGCAGTTACTAAAGTGTTCTTGGTGGTTGCAAAGGTGTTCCAATTGGTTGCCAGGACATTGCCAAACAGTTGCTAAGATGTTCTGGGTGGTTGCTAAGGCATTGCTATGTGGTTGCTAATATTCTAAGAGTGGTTTCTAGGGTGTTGCTAGGCAGCTGCTAAGGTGTTTTGTGTCGTTGTCAGGACATTGCCCAGCAGCTGCTAAGATGTTTTGAATGGTTTCTTTTCAACAATTTTGTCCTTAACAATCTATGTAGGAACACACCTTGATCTCCGGGCAGAAGCTGTAGAGGAAGGTCTCTCCTGTCCCGTAACAGTGCTCACTCACTCTGAAAGGGTGAGTGGAAAACGCTCCAAAAATCTGCAGGAGAAAATGGCGAGTTTTTCCAACATGACATCATTTTCACCTGTTTTACACCAACGGCGGTCACAGTAGTGTGTGTACCTGGTTGTCCATGTCTTTGATGACCATCAGCACAGGGCAGTCCAGCTCCATCAGGTTCCTGTACAGGGTTTTCAGGCTGGTTCCGTGTACGACTGTACTGTAGACCAGGCGCCATGGATAACCCTGAACACGTGCCGGCAAACGAGTGGACAACTGCGGAGGAGAGCGTCAAACTAGTCACATAACCACCACTTATCACTTCATAGCAAACTTGTCATGATCCCAAACAAATCCCAAAGGATCGTTCATAAGTCTGTAGTTGAAGCAGCAAATAAAGGAGACCTTCTCAATGTGCGTGTCCTCCAGGAGTGCGCTGGGGTCCATCAGCACAGGAAGAAGGTCTAGAGGTTCCTCGTCCTCAAAGCTGAAGCTCTGGCGCCTCTTGGCCTCATTAATCGTGATGATCTAGAAAACAAACATGTTTCCGGAGGTAAATAAACTGAATTCTTTTATCCTTTTATACTACGGGGCTGCTGAGTGCTTGAATCTGATTGGTTGATGAACGTTCTAAGGTGTGCAATTATTTCGCACGGCTAAAGTAGTTCCAGGCAGATCTACAGTTCCATATCACTTCGAATTATTAAAAAATAATCCAACTACGAAACTCATGGCCGCATTATCACATCAGGTGTGCATTATTTTCTAATAATTCAACGGCCCGTCGTCGATTATTCCCTACTCACTGTAGGTGTTTCTCTCAAGTGTCCTGGTGAGTGTAAAGTTCACACAACCCGTTAGCTAGTTGCATGTGTTGCTCACCTCCCAGCTGCGAGGAACCGGGTCACTGAAGAAGTTGTCGATCATGGTGAGCTCGTCTTTCTCCACGACCACGAAGCCCTGCTCCTGAGCGTCCTTACCGTAAGCATCTGGAGACCACTGGATGAAGAACGAGTACAGGTGGTCCACCCTAAAGGAGAGACGGCAGGAAATAAAACATTTATTCAGCAAGGACGCATTAAATTGATGAAAAGCGACAGTAAAGACGTTTATAAATAATGACAAAATATTTCTATTTCAAATTAATGCTGAAATAAAAATGTAAATGTAAATAAAATAAATATACACACACACACACATATATATTATATATTATATATTATATATATAGGATATACAAACAAAAAAAAAATTAAAAATTACATATATATATATATATATATATATATATATATATAAATAAAACTGTCAAAAATTTGGGGTTGATTTGTTTTCAGGAAGAAATTAATACATTTATTCAACAAGGAAACATTAAACTGATGAAAAGTGACAGCAAAGACATTTATAAATAATGTTACAAAACATTTCTATTTCAAATAAATGCTGTTCTTCTGAACTTTCTATTTATGAAAAAATTCTTTACACAAAAATATGAAACAGCACAACTTTTTAACATTGATAATAAATAATTATCTAATTATTAAATATAGTTTATAATATAATATAATATAATGATATATTAATAATTAATTAATTTAAAAAAATGTATATAAAAAATAAATAAATGGATAAACTAAGTAAAAATTAAAATAAACAAATAAATATAATAATAAAAATTTAAATAAACAAAAAATAAAAAAAATAAAGAAAAAATAAAAAATTAAAATAAATATAAAAATAAAAATAATTTAAATAAAAAAATATACAAAATAAATAAAATAAAAATAAATAAATAAATAAATCAAAATAAATAAATAAATGAAAAAAATGAGAAAAATTTAAATAACAAACAAAATTAAAAAATAAAATTAAAATTATAAAAATTAAAAATAAATAAAAATTAATAAATAATAGTTTTAATCAAAATAATAAATAAATAAATGAAAAATAAGTAAAAATTTACATTAATTAATTTAAAAAAATTAAACAACAAAACATAATAAAATAACAAAAAATTAAAATAAACAAATATAATCAATTAAAATTGTAAATATATAAACAATAAATGAAAAAAAAAATCGAAATAAATAAATGGAAAAAAAAAATAGTAAAAAATTAAAATAAACAAAAATTAATTAACTAAAAAAAAAAATATATATATATATATAATTAAAAATAAATGAGCTTAAATTAAAGCTTTTAATGAATCAAATAGTTTTAATCAAAATAATAATAATAAATAATTATCTAATTATTAAATATAGTTTGAAAAAGAAATATTTAAAAACCTAGTGTACTTTTTGTATTCTAATAAATTAAATCATTTTGCTTCTAAATGCCTTGTTTCACTTTATTAAGGAAAAACTCCTCATACCTCTCTTGAGGCACAGCAAACCAGTACTCCGGCTGCCGCCCCCTGCCAATCAATGAGTGGGCGGGGCTAGACGTCCGACCAGTGGCAAAGGACTTCCTCATTGGCTTCCCCACCTTAAAGCAAAGGAACATGGGCGGAGCTTTGCTCTTTTCTTCGTTGAACAGCAGCATGTCTGTAAATCAGATCAGATATCAGCACTATTTAAAAGACGTCGCTCATCAAGTGCACAAAAGACTGAAGCATCATGTTGTTTCTGCTGCAGGGCCACATGGGAACTTAAACAAGTGTTCAACCTCTGTTTGTTTTTCCAATGTCAGCATCAACACACTGAGACACAAGCTCGAACGCTAGAGCTTTGCTCCGAAAACTAGTGCACTGCCTACCTAGAAGACAGCAACATCATGCATTATTCATTCTCTGCTCTCTGGGACAGATTTTTAAGCAGCATCTCTTGTGGAGAAGGCAATCCCAGAATGCATTGCAAAAGCTCTTTTTATGTTTAAATAATTCTAAAATAACACCATCTCTTATTTCAGTTAGGATGCTGTCTATGTAGACAGTAGACAGCAAAGCAGCTCAAACTGCATGCTCATGCTGTGATTGCTTGGTCTGTCCTGTCAATCAAAAAAAGCTCACCTTCGATTGGTCTCTGCATTCTCTTCAGCAGCCATGACTTCATCTCGGCCTCACTGGCTCGTCTGCGTTTCTCCGCTTCAGAAAGCTCTACGTCTGAGTTTGGTCCCTCAACATTTGGTCCAGGCGGACTACATTTCCCAGAGTCCTCTGGGGTCACCTTCCATTTTTGGTCATTTGCGTTTACCTCGATTGCCGAGACACCATTTACTATCGTTTCACCCCTTGTTTTGGTCACCTCGTCCTCTTCTATGGCAGCCACCTTCCCATCATGCACCAGTGCGGGAAGAGACTGTAGCAGCTCTGTGTTGTCATCTGTGGAACGGTTGTGAAGCCCTTCATCTTCATCTTCCTCGGCATGAAAAGACCTCATAGATTTGTCTTTTTGGTCCATTGACATCCGGGTGGGCGTCTTTCTGTGCTCCTGTAGTGACGCCCCCTCCTGGCCGGAGCAGGTAGTGTTGGAGTCACTCTGCAGCAGCTCCAGTTCGGTAAAACCTTCATCTGATGGCGATTTGTCAGCGATTTGGCACTCTGATATCTCAGAGACGGCCGTTTCGATATCGTCTAATATGATTGGGCGGTTGGGCGCTCCGAGAGCCTCGTAACGACTAAAAGGGTTCAGATCGCGTTCTGAGGGAAGCTCCTCCCACTCGCCTGGCCTGTATAACGGACAGAGATCCCGCGGTTCATCACTACCACGACCACAGGGGTCATCATCATCATCATCATCATGAGGGGGGAAGATGGTGAAATTAAAGAGAGAAAAACAAACAAAACATCCAAAATGAAACAAATGAACAAAACAGAACATGACAAATAAATATGACAAAACTTAAGTGATGTTTGGTGTCAAAAGAGAACTAAAATGGGACAAATTAAAAAGTGGATTGATAGCTAAGAGAAAGAGGAGGACTTTAAATGAATATTTCAGGTGATTTACATAAATGATTTTGATTCGTACCTAAAAATGAATTGCACTTGCACATATGTAAATAAATCAAACTGAAAATGAATGAAAATAAGAAAAAAATAAAAACATTTAATAAATAAATGTATACCACTTGTATACTACTTGTTCTTGCAAAATATACATATATATTTAAATAAACAAAATAAATTAATAAAATAAAAATAAATAATAAATCGAAATAAATGAATAAATGGAAAAAATATGAAAAAAAATAAAAGAATATAATAATAATAATAATAATAATAATAATTAATTAAAAATTAAAATAAATATATATATAATAAATAAAATAAAAAAATGGATAAACTAAGTAAAAATGAAAATAAACAAATAAATATAATAATTAATTAAATTAAAATAAACAAAAAATAAAATAAAATAAAAATAAATAATAAATAAATCGAAATAAATAAACGAAAAAAGAAAAAATTAAAATAAAAATATAAAAAGAATTAAAATTAAAAAATATATACAAAATAAATACAATAAAAATAAAAATAAATAAATAAATCGAAATAAATAAATAAATAGAAAAAATAAGAGAAAAATTTAAATAACAAACAAACAAAATTAAAAAATAATTAAATTAAAATTATTATAAAAATATAAAAATAAAAAAAAATAAAAATAAAAATTAATAAATCAGTTTTAATCAAAATAATAATAAATAAATAAATAAATAAATAAATAGATGAAAATAAGTAAAAATTAAAACAAGTAAAAAAATTAAACAACAGCAAAACATAACAATTTTTTTTTAAATAAACATATAAAAAATAAATGAAAAAAAAAAAAAATCGAAATAACATAAATAAATAAATGGAAAAAATAGTAAAAAATTAAAATAAACAAACAAAAATTAATTAACTAAAAATTAAAATAAATATATAATTAAAAATAAATGAGAATAAATGAGCTCAAATAAAAGCGTTTAATGAATCACATAGTTTTAATCAAAATAATAAATAAATAAATAAATAAATAAAATAAATAAAAGAAAATAAGTTAAAAAAATTAAAATTAATTAGTTTAAAAAAATTAAACGACAACAAAACATAAATAATAACTAACTGGACTGGTATTGGTTATTCACAGTGTTAACCCAAATTAATTTAATTTGATTTTGTTTAAATATTTACTGAACCAAAACTTTGACCTCAGAACTGATACAAACCAAGAGACCGTTAAAACTCCTCAAATGAAAAGACACAGAAAGATTACATAATAAAAGCCTTACTTTTACATTATGCTGACACTAAACTTTGAAACAAAACTCTGTGCTCTGGCAGCGAACACAAACTCATTTTAAATGAAGCGAAATGGGGCCGTTGCTTACGATGGCAGCGCGTCCTTGAGCTTCATACGGGACACGTCGTCATACAGGGCCACGGACAGCACCTCCTCCATGGGGCAGATGAGGCCGTACTCCTCACAGCCGTTCTCGATCACCAGTGGGTCCGACTTGTGCGGGTCAAACATGATGTTATTGGGCGTTATAATCATCACTCCTCCGACAACGCCCTGGAAGAAACGAGATCTCAGAAACCTCAAATCAAGCTGTCCTGCATCACGAGCGGCAGCGAATGTGTCACGGAAGTGCTTCATTGAGTGAAAATGTGTATGACTGGAAATCTGTCAGAAGGTGTGGGAACACTGTATCCCATAACAGGCAAATTACACGTCATGACTTCAGTAAATTACAGCCGACTGCTTCCATACTAACTGAAATCCACACCAACCAGACTTAATTAATATTTTTAATTAGTTTTAATTTCTATATTATGAAAATTTGTTTAATTCAGTACACCAAATACTTTGACAATGTATGAATACTTAATTTAAATAGCTGTTTTATTTTCTACACTAAAGTTATAAGAATTAGAGAGGAATGTGATTAATTGGCATGCAAATAATGTCAATGCAATTAATCTTAATGGACCTGATTTTCATTCTATAATTGTAACATTTAGTTAAATTATAATATTTATTATTTTTATTTTAGGTTTAGGGCAGTGTTATTTTAGCATAATATGCTATTATATTTTTTATTAGATTTTATTTTTATATTTTCTGTTTTATTTTAATTTTAGTCAAAGTTTTAGTTTTTTTTTTGTTTGGTGTTCAAGAATTTTTTTTTTTTATTACTATCAATCGGTGTTTTCATATTCATTTTTTAGTAATTTTGCCATTTTTGTCATTTTACTACTTTTTTAGTTTAAGTTTTAGTAATTTTGCTGTTTTGTCATTTTTATTTTTGAAATATGTCTATAGTTTTTTATTCATTTTTATTTCAGTTATTTTAGTAAATCAAGTTAAACTAAATGAAAATGATAAATGTTGGTTTGGCAACTAGCTGAAATAAAATATGTTTAAGGATTTTTTATATTTCATTTTATTTCAGTTAAAGTTTATTTTATTTTTCAAGTAACTTTTTTTTTTTTTAAATGATTTTAGTTAGTTTTAGTTTTGAACTATAATAACCCTGAGAACTAATAGTGAACTGTGAAATTAAAATAAATAATTTTAAAATAAAACACTTGCTAAAATAAGTATGATTTATTTGTTTACCTGTATGTCAGAGAATGAGTGGTAATTAAATTTTTGAAATATTAACTTAAAATCTCAGAAGCACTTCAAAAAAAAAAAAAAAAAAAAAAAAAAAAAAAAAAATTATATATATATATAATTTTTTTTTTTTTTTAATTTGGTTTTAGTTAACTATAATGACCGTGCAGCATCATGTGACCCTCACCATGCCATCAGTGAAGTACTTGCAGCTCATCTTGATGAATTTGACAGTGGCCGGACTCTCGTCTTCAGACAGGGGCGACACCTCTCTGCGCACGGGCCGCCCGGACCTGCTGCTCGATTCACCGTCCTGTCACACACACACACACACACACACACACACAAGAAAGAGGTACATGTTCATGTGTACAGTGTCCTTTCATGAAATCCTTAAGGGACAAAAAGATAAAAACAGGTCTGGAACTAAAGTTTGAACGTAGTCTTACCTTCTCTGATGCTGTGAGATGTTCAGAGGAACCGTTGACCTGAGAACCGCCCTCTGATTGGTCCACATCAGGTACAAACAATTTCTGCACGGGATGGAGTAAAACGAGAGGTGAAGTTTTGGACTTTACTGGATCACGAGTCAAAGGCCAAGAGAGAGAAGTCACCTGTCCAGGTAAGACGCTGTGCGAGAAGAGCCGGTTCAAATGCACCAGTTTGTTTGGAGTGATGTTGAACTTCAGAGCGATGCTGTTCAGAGTGTCCTTCAGTCCAACCTGACGATCGGCACGTTCATGGTGAAATTAATCACAAAAACAAGAAGAGGAGTTTATTGATGTGTATGAACAGTGTTTATACAGTAAGAAAGTGTCGTTCGTGAACTCACGGTGTACTCCACGGTTCCTGGAGGTTTACTTTTCTCTTTCTTGGTCTGGCTGCATGATTTACTGTTGTCATCTGAAAATAAAGTCACCATGAAATTAAAATTGACTATTCTTATAGCAGTTGATTTATTGGTGCACATCATGTTTAAATTCATATTCCTCATAATCTTGAATCAGAGTAACTTCTCCCTCTTGCAGACACATCTCTTCTCTGATGATGAGGGCGGGGCAACCTGTCACTCAAATGAGATCCACCAATAACAAACCACAACTATCCAATCAATTCCCCACAGACAAAATCAAGCCCCGCCCTACATTTGTTCTCGTTCCAGAAGCCGTTTCACTCGGATATACGAAGAAAAGTCCATCGCAACTTCCGTTTCATGCCAACTTTAAAATTACTTGAAATAAAATTAACTGAAAATAAAATAAAATATAAAATATTTCAGCTAGTTGCCAAGGCAGTAAAATAAATAAAAATAAAAATGAATAAAAACTATATAGAAAAAAAGCCAAAACTAATAAAAATGTCAAAAAAACGACAAAATTACTAAATGAAAACAAAAAATATATATAAAAATTAGAGCTGACAAATCGATTAATTGCGATTAATCGCATCTAACATAAAAGTTTGTAACACACACACACACATACATATACATACAGTATATATATATATTATATATATATATATATATATATATATATATATATATATATATATATATACAGATTCATATATTATATATTTACAAACTTATGTTAGATGTGATTAATCGTGATTAATCGATTTGACAGCACTA
This sequence comes from Ctenopharyngodon idella, assembly GCF_019924925.1. Taxonomy (NCBI): domain Eukaryota; kingdom Metazoa; phylum Chordata; class Actinopteri; order Cypriniformes; family Xenocyprididae; genus Ctenopharyngodon; species Ctenopharyngodon idella. The sequence goes on along the minus strand of NC_067239.1, from coordinate 33,332,786 downwards.
ATAAAAATCAAAACTAATAATAATAACTGCATTAGTACCTCTAAAATAACACGGGTGTAGTCCAATTTATAAATAATGAGTCTAATGAGGCAGTTCTATTTAATGAATCAATCAAAATGACTCAAATGAGTCAAATGACTCAATCACTCACTGAATCAGTCAGAGTGGACATATCGAACTCAAAATTAATAAAAAAAATTAGAGTGTCAAGCTGTGAAATTTCCTAAGAAGTAACTGACTGTTCATATCAGTGTTATAAAACTATTAAAAACTGCTTTTGTTAACTGAAATAAGGCTTAAATCAAATAAAATATAAAAATTAGATGAAAAATGTAAATGGTGTCAAATTGATTAATCGTGATTAATTACATCTAACACAACAGTTTGTAATATATATATACACACACACACATTTACAAACGTTTCTTAGACAGCACTAGCTTAAAAATTTTTTTTTAAAACACTAATTACTAAAAATAAAACTGAAATAGATATAACTTATAAATTACAGAAATAAAAACAAAAAAACTAAAAACTTAAAAGTTTTGAAATGTTTAGATAAAGTAAGTTTAAATACTACAATTACTAAAAATAAAACTGAAATAGAAGTACAAAAATAAACAAAAAACTAATAAAAATGACAAATTCACAAAACAAAATGACTACATTAAAAATAAAAGTCAATTTAAAACATGAATACTACAGTCCATATCAACACCCAGTTATAGAATAACACAGAGAACATCAATTTCAATTCAATTTACATTTTTTTGTATAGCGCTTTTCACGATACATATCGTTTCAAAGCAGCTTTACAGAGAATGCATGTCATCAGCTGATGACAAAAGCCTTTAAAGCGCTGTTGTTTATATTGTTTATATATAATTATATATTGTTTATACAGTGACGTCAGCCTGCGTAATGAGCCACTGCATCTCACGCAGCTCATATCAAACATACAGAACAATACGAACGTCATTCAACACCGCGCGTCTCTGAAACTAGAGAAGAGACATCAACACAACACCTACAGCAGTTACACGACCGAACACGCATGCAAGAGATATTCATCATATCCATATCGGACAAAAACTGTTTTTCTATGGCAGATTGCAAAGCACTAAACAGTACAGTACAAACAGTAAAACGTCTTTAAAGGGGCTATATACAGATGTTTTTGCTGGTGTAGTGACAAATTGGGTCCCCCTCGAAATCGGGTCTCCATTAGGACCCCACGCAATCCCATTGGTTCAAACTGTTTTTAATAGGTACTCTCTTTAGCACCTGTTTACAATTCCTTAATATAACACTTAATATAAATTAAGTGTTAAATGTCCAAATATTTCAGTTATATATAAAACAAATTAATGATGTTCAATTATTCACTTAATTACGTTATTATAATTATCATTTATTAATTAACAGTTAATCAAGTGTAAGAAAATACGTTAAGTTAAGTTTTGTTATGCATTATATATTAAGCTATATGGGTATTTTAAATTAATATCATTTGCATATACTTAGGATAATTATTAACTGATATTTTGGGGAGATTTCGAGGGAAGACTCGATTTGTCACGACACCGGGAAAATCAAAAGGATGTAATGTTTACACGCACTCCTGAGATTCCGCTCTGTTGTGCATTGCGTGTGCACGAGACGAGTGCAAGCGCGAGCAATAAGTTTCTGGCTGCAGTTCCGTTAACGGCCACCGGTGTCGCTAAAAACAAGGGTTTCTGAATTCTACATATAACTATTGTGTCATTTATTATCAATTGTGTTCTGGTGGTTTTCTCATGTGAAAGTTCTGGTCTTTATATACAGCTCAATGCCAGTCTGTGGGATTTTATTTTACACCAGGCAAAACTTATCTGGTTTAGTTATGTAACTTCCTTAACAAACAAAATGTAACCTTTGACTCGGCCGCTAGAGTTCATCTGTAGGTCGGACTGTGTTTGTGTGCTCAGGTCTAAGCGCTGACCCTCTTCCTGTCTGTTTGACTCAGATAAATAACAGACTCATCTGCTGGTTACTTCCCGTGATCCTCACAAACACCATCTGAAGGGTCACATGAACTCAAAATTTACTTTCTTAGGAAACATTCCTGGTCATATTGTGAACGTTTCAGGTGCTGCATTCAAAATCTTGCATCAATATGTAATTGTTATTATTATTATTATTACTATTATTATTGCAGTTCTATCACTAAAGCCGTTAAGTTCACAGTCTTGTACCTTTGTATATTTGTCTGATTTTCAAAAACTTTTTTGCTTCAAATCAAAGTTTATAGTGCTGTGATTCACATCGTAGCTTGTTGGCTTGGTTCATGGCTTATAATGCTTTAACAAAGACTTTAAAGTGTTAGTTCACCCAAAAATGAAAATTCTGTCATTTATTACTCACCTTCATGCCGTTCCACACTCGTAAGACCTTCGTTAATCTCCGGAACGCAAATTAAGATATTTTTGTTGAAATCCGATGGCTCAGTGAGGCCTGCATAGACAGCAATGACATTTCCTCTCTCAAGATCCATTAATGTACTAAAAACATATTTAAATCAGTTCATATGAGTACAGTGGTTCAATATTAATATTATAAAGCGACGAGAATATTTTTGGTGCGCCAGAAAAACAAAATAACGACTTATATAGTGATGGCCGATTTCAAAACACTGCTTCATGAAGCTTCGGAGCGTTATGAATCAGCGTGTCGAATCATGATTCGGATCGCGTGTCAAACTGCTGAAATGACGTGATTTTGACGCTCCGAACCACTGATTCATAACGCTGATTCATAACGTTCCGAAGCTTCATGAAGCAGTGTTTTGAAATCGGCCATCACTAAGTAAGTCGTTATTTTGTTTTATTGAACCACTGTACTCACATGAACTGATTTAAATATGTTTTTAGTACATTAATGGATCTTGAGAGAGGAAATGTCATTGCTGGCTATGCAGGCATCACTGAGCCATCGGATTTCAACAAAAATATCTTAATTTGTTCCGAAGATTAATGAAGGTCTTACGGGTGTGAAACGGCATGAGGGTGAGTAATAAATTACATTATTTTCATTTTTGGGTGAACTAACCCTTTAAGTTAAATGTGAGAAATTAATGCAAAAAACACTTCCGGAACCAATGCACTGAAAATTTTGCACTCTAATACAATTTAAAACAGAAACTAAATAAGAAAATTAAGACCCATTTTTCCCAAAAATATTCATAAACTAAATTTGGATTGCCCTGATTACTTATCTAACCATTATCAGTTTGTAGTAGTAAACGAAGAGTTGTCATATCAATCACAAGTTCAGTATGGAGTACCGCAAGGCTCAGTACTAGGACCGTTGCTGTTCACTCTGTACATGCTACCCTTGGGAGATATCATTAGGAAGCATGGCGTTAGTTTTCACTGTTACGCTGATGATACTCAGCTCTATATTTCTTCATGCCACAAACTCACAAAATTAACTAAATGCATAGCTGATATAATTGGGTGACTAGTAATTTCCTACTACTTTATTCTGAAAAAACAGAGGTTTTAATTATTGGATCAAAAACCTCTACACGTAATAACCGAGAATACTGTCTAACACTTGATGGCTGCTCTGTTAAGTCTTCGTCGTCACTTAGGAACCTGGGTGTGCTCTTTGATACCAATCTTTCATTTGAAAGCCATGTTTCTAGCATCTGTAAAACCGCATTTTTCCATCATAAAATATATCTAAATTACGACATATGCTCTCAATGACAAATGCAGAAAAGTCAGATCATGCGTTTATGACCTCAAGGCTAGATTACTGGGTGGTTGCCCTGCTCGCTTAATAAACAAACTCCAGCTGGTCCAAAACGCAGCAGCTAGAGTTCTTACTCGAACCAGGAAGTATGAGCATATTAGCCCAGTTCTGTCATCACTGCATTGGCTTCCTGTTAAACATTGCATACATTTTAAAATCTTGTTAATTACTTACAAAACACTAAATGGTTTAGCTCCCCAGTACTTGAGCGAGCTCTTAACGCATCATAGTCCCTCAAAGTCTATTGCGATCTCAAAATTCTGGCCAGTTGATAATACCTAGAATATCAAAATTGACTGCTAGCAGTAGATCCTTCTCCTATTTGGCACCTAAACTCTGGAAAAATCTTCCTAGCATTGTTCGGGAAGCAGACACACTCTGTCAGTTTAAGACTAAAAACGCATCTCTCATACACATAACACATTATCATATTTCTATAATTCACATCCGTTAAAGGATTGTTAGGCTGCATAAATTAGGTCAACTGGAACTGGGAACTCTTCCTATAACACCCGATGTACTTCTACGCTAATATTAGTCTCTGTTTATCCCGAGGTTACCGTAGTCAGCCAGATCCGGTCCATACCCAGATCAGATGGAGGACCTGCACCTAGACAACGTTAGTTGGGGACACTTAATATTTAACAATATTATTGATTTGACTGCATTGACACTAATGAACTGAGCTGGACTAAATGAACTAATTTAATAACTGATGATCTTCTGTTATCACTGTAAAGCTGCTTTGAAACAATCTGTATTGAATATATATGTCATATAAATAAAGGTGACATGATTAAAAACTTTATGGACGTTCAACCTGTCTGAATGTTTACCTGATCTGTCATTTTGGCCACTCTTGGTTTTCTCAGGCTGTTCTCTTTCCGCATTCCTCTCCTGAGATTGTCCAATAGGAGCAGGCTCACAGATGATTGGCGTCTTCGATTCCAAATCTGATTGGTTCTGCTCATCATCCGCTTTCTCCGACTGGCTCTGCTTCTGTTGCCGTTTCTTCTTCAGCCTGCAAGACAAAATACAGCATCATCAGCATCAACTCTGTCGAAAGAGCAACAAAGAAGCAACTTAATGAAATAAAATCCTTCCACAGACTCGTGACACTTTTCCTCTGGAGGCTGATGTAATTGTGAATCTGTGCCAAATCTAGAGAAACTGCAGTGAGCAGAGCCAAGATGGCCGAACAGAGCTCAGCACGGTTTTGTATTATTTTTATGACAAATAAACAACAAATTCTCATTACTGAAATCATTATATGAAATACAATTTCATATACATATTTTTGTAATGATTTTAAGATGAAATATTTAGAATTATGAGATAAAAGCCATAATTATGACAAAAAAAGTCGAAATCATGAGAAAAGAAGTCATAAATAAACACCTTTAACCACAAATTCTTATTACTGAATTCATTATATTATGAAATACATAATTCCTTGAGAGATTTACATAAACAGATCGACAGGGAAAGAGTGAGAGGAGAAACTGGAAAAGAGATTCTCTAATGGTGTATGACGGCGGGGAGAAGCAGATCGATCAAACTGGAGACGCAGTCAAAGCTGAAGCTGCAGGAAAGACTGCTGCAATAACACACACACACACACACACACATTAGAGAGGAAAGTTGAGGGCCAGTATGGACGCATTCACAAAATGACAGGAAATAAAACATAAAAGCATGTCATCCAGTGAGCGACATCAAGTTTTTCATCTAAAATTTCCATTTTATTTCAACTGCCAAAAGTGCATCTGTGGGATTTTTTTCCTGCTCCAGCAGATGAAAATGTTAGTAATGTAACAGAACACTCTCCTCAACAACACATGATCTGAGGAATCAATCAAATTTCACTTACACACTCAACTTTAAAGGGGACCTACTGTATAACGCCCCTTTTTCACAAGATGTAATATAAGTCTCTGGTGTCCCCAGAATGTGTCTGTGAAGTTTCAGCTCAAAATACCCCACAGATCATTTATTATAGCTTGTTAAATTTGCCCCTATTTGAGTGTGAGAAAAAACACGCCGTTTTTGTGTGTGTCCCTTTAAATGCAAATGAGCTGCTGCTCCCGGCCCCCTTTCCAGAAGAGGGCGGAGCTTTAACAGCTCGTGCTTCGGTCGCTCAACAACAACAAAGCTGGAGAATCTCACGCAGCCAAAATGAGGATTGTCAGTAGCGGTGTTCAGCCTTACATTAATGTGAAGTACAAGGAAAACGAAGGCGTAAGTGAAGCATGTTTCCTCTGAGGTCACGGCATCCTGTGTCTGATGAATCTGAGAGATTCCTGGTGTCTTGTGGGTCAGTGTTTAAATAATATGAAAATCTTCCTCCCCACATATTCAAAGTGCTGCATCACACACCTAAACCAATGACATCACAGCTGACACTAAAATGATTCATTTAAAACTATCACATGTCTTCAGAGGTCATGTGAATTACTTTTATGATATTTCATGCTGCTTTTTTACTGAGTATGGAATCAAACTTGTGATCTCCTTTTATGTTATTGGAGACAGAAAATCATAAAAGTTTGTATGGAAGCCTGTTTCTTGCACCCAAGAAAAAAAATATATCATGCTTTGGTGAATCATGATGGCATAAAAAGTAATAATTATGACATAATTATTACATTAAAAACTCAAAATGTATGGTATAATTATAACTTTTTGTGTCATCATTTCAACTTTGACAATTTTGGCTTTATGTCATAATTTGAACTTTTTGTAAAAAATATGACTTTTTATCATAATTCCAACTATTTATGCTATAATTATTACTTACTTTTTATGTCATAATTGAAATGTTCAATGTCATAATTATGATTCTTTTTATATATATATATATATAATTATGACTTTTTCCTCATAGTTTTGTCTTTTTATGTCATAATAATGGCTTTTATCTCATAATTTTGAATTTTTATGTCCTAATTATGACACTTTTATCATAATTTTGACTTTTTATGTCATAATTATGATGCTTATGTCATATGTCACACATATTTTATCATAATTATAATGTAGTATCTCATAATTTTGACTTGTGTGTCATAATTATGACTTTTTCCCTCATAGTTTTGTCTTTTTATGTCATAATTAAGGCTTTTATCTCATAATTTTTAATGTTATGTCATAATTATGATGACGCTTCTATCGTAATTTTGACCTTTTGTTATAATAGAATTTTCCTCATAGTTTAATGCTTATATCATATATGTCACACATATATTTTCTCATAATTATAATGCAGTATCTCATTTTGATTTTTGTATGTCATAATTATGAATTCTTCCTCATAGTTTCATCTTTTTTATGTCATAATAATGGCTTTTATCTCATAATTTTGTCTATTTATGTCATGATTATGACTTTTTCTGTCATAATTATGGCTTTTATCTCATAATTTTGAATTTTTATGTCATAATAGATTTTTTTTTTCTCAGTTTTGACTTTTTATGTCATTATTATTATGCTTATATCATGTCACATATTTTATCATAATTATGACATAGTATCTCATAATTTAGATTTTTAGACCATAATTATGACTTTTTCCTCATAGTTTTGACTTTTTAAGCCATAATAATGGCTTTTCTCTCATAATTTAGAATTTGTCATCATAATTATGACTTAATATCTCATAATTTTGACCTTTCATGTCATAATTGAGTTTTTACTTTTTCTGTTATAATTATTTCTTTTATCTATTCCTCATAGTTTTTGTCAAAATTCCAACTTTTTGTCATAACAATGGCTTTTACCTTGTAATTTAGAATTTTTGTGCCATAATTATTGTTTGTCGTCATAATTTTGACCTTTTATGTCATAATTATGACTTAGTACCTCATAGTTTTGACTTTTTGCATCATAATTATGATTTACCAATGCATGATTTTTTTCTTATGTGGCATAAATGGGCCTTCATAACTTCGGAGAGTCATGAGGGCGAGTAAACAATGACAGAATGTTATTTTCTGAGTGAACAATTTTCCACACCAGCAACAAGATCTACAGCAAAATCTGCTAGAAAAAATATCTTAAGCGTGTACCAACAAAAAGAAAGTTATTAATTCCTCTTTCAGACGCACCAACAGCAGCATTATCATCATTTCCAGATCTTAATGTCGCTCGCATGACTGTACAGCGTTCTGCCCATTTGCCTCTCACTTCCTGTCAAGTGGTTCCTGTGTAAATCTAAATATTTTTGACAGTGTTATTTAAACCCAACACATCTCACCTGGCAAAGTATCCAGGCCTCTTCTCCGTCTTCTCCATTACGGACCCCTGAAACGCAGCAACTCTTTCCAGTCCGGTATCGGGGCCTCTCCTTCCGTCGTGCAGCGTTGCCCGAGCGTTCCTGTCTTTACAAACACACAAAAAGCAGAAGGAGGCGAATATCGGCCCCTTAATATGTCCGCCCTTATCTTTAGTCGTGGGTCAATAGGTCACATACAGGTTGCTGCAATAAACCCACTGACATAAACATCAGCTCCGAGCCGGAAAACTGTCGATTCAGACTGGATCTGGCAAGGCTGAGCTTGTTTTTTTGGGGTGAAGCCATTAGATCACCAGTGATGATGGCACATCTTTATTGTTAAAACACTCATTATTGTTCAAGATCAACAAAGCCAGTGTTTGATTTGAGATAAGCTGTGATTAGATTGAGCCAAAGCATCTGATTACTGACTGATATCTCAAATCAATCTGCTTTGGTTACATGATGAGGGTTAAACTGAATAGATAAATGACATAATCCTGTTTAACAGAGAGAGTGAAACCCACGTTTATCACGTATGAGATGTGAAACTCACGTTTAGCACGTGATTTTACGCGAATGCATGCAAAATGACGTCACGTGCATCAAGTTACAGTTGATCTTTCATATGGAAATTCATGCACAAAAGACAACATTACGTGCATACATTAAAATTAACCTTTTTAAAAGATGACATCATGCATAACTTCATTGATCTACACATAGGCCAAATGCTGTATATTTATATTATTTTCTATTGTATGCATTTGAAACATGGTCCTGCCATACATGTTATTTGAAAACAAATATAGCTAATACGGACATACATTGGATCCTGCAGGAAATGCATGCGCATGTGTAAAGAAACAAGAACCCACCTAAACAAACACTACATCCCTGAAGATCCAGCAGCTCCTGTTACTTCTTCACTTGATGTGCTTTCAACACCATCAGTCGTCGATCATATAAACGCTCTTCTTATTCGTGTAGATGTGAATGAGAACCCACTATTGTTGATATAAACACACACACATGCAGTCCAGGCTAACAGGCTAAAGCTAAAGGTATTAAAGTCCTTCCATTACAAGATTCAAAGCGGATTCCGTTTGTTTCTTGTTATATTTCGGAAACACCGACGCCTGCTTTCGGGACTTTGACACGTTATATCGCGAGTCAATCGTCAAAACGCTTGATGTGCGTGTTTGGGTTTGCAAATAGGATTATTTATGTATTCATATCTAAATTTAAATGTCGATTTTCTCATAGGTCGAAGTCCTCTCCTACCACGCCCATTTTCCCGTATGATTGACAGGAAAAGCGGAAACGCACCTCCCCGCTTTATGCTGTATTTATTGTGTGTGTGTCTGTGTGTGTGTGTGTGTGTGTGTGTGTATATGTGTGTGTGTGTGTGTGTGTGTGTTGTGTTTTACCATGACATCATTTTACATAATTTACATCATTTTGCAATTGTAGTGCTGTTTATATATATATATATATATATATTATTTTCAGCAAATTATAAAAAGTATATTAACATTCAAAAATATCAAAACATTGCTTTGGACAACAAAAACGGTAATTAATTAAATGTATAAAATTACAACACTTGAAACAAGTGTGACAACTTGCCCCAACGTATAATACTCTTGTCCTGAGCTCACAGTTTTGAACTCAAAATGGTTGTAATTCATGAATGCTTTGGAGTACAGACCTATGGCTGGTCTGTTTTTGAAGTAGACATTCAGTAGATTAAAAAAAGTGTAAATATGTTAAAGAAGCTTAAAGGTGCAATATGTAAGATTTTCGGTCCGAGGTCGCTAGAGGCCTATTCAAAACAAAGGCGTAGCTTGATGACGCCAAGTTTGAGTGTGGAATCTTGGGACATGTGGTCTTTACATCACAGCCGGTGGAAATAATCAGGATAGGACTCGGGAAGAAATCATGTTCATGGATGTGATTATTAACGTTACTGTAGTATGAAGCAGAGCAGGACCGAGTGTTGTGGGAGCTGAACGAGGACGCTGGAGCGATTGCACAACACACACCTCACGAGCAGCGGGACTTTTATTATGCCACAGTCGCCGGCGCTGCTTCCGCTTTTCCGGTCATGAGTATGAGGTAACACAGCTCTGTTTATCATATTAGATACATTTGAGAGTGTTGAAAATATATAACATTACTCTGTGCGTTCGCTCGGCGGCTGCTGTGAGTCACTGTTACACACTGCAGTAAGATAGATCGACTTTAGAATATCATATTAAATGCTGGATGGCTTGTGTTGATAAATGGCATGCAATTAATTTTAAAACATTGTATGATGGAGAAAATTCTGTATTACTGTTACTAAAAATAAAGCTGCATCTAATTATGCTATGTTAGCTACTCGACAAAATAGTGTTTTTCTCTGAGGCATGGTAAAGCATGGTACTCGCAAAATATCAAGAAAATTCGATTTAAGCAATAAGACTAAACGTGTTGAGCTATATAACAATAATTAGTTTTCTGTCTATAAATATATCAAAACAGTTGTTCCCTTGTCTATTGAAACATGTAAATATTAAAGCGTCTTTGGTGTTTCCTTGGATTCTACAAAATAAAACCGGAAACCGAGGGTAACGCATGTATGACGCAATTGACAGGCGACTCCTCACACGTCCCGGAGCCTTGGTTAAAATTACAATTTTCTCACGATTTACAAATAGTTGCAAACATTTGGGATATTGTAAGTACTCAAGTGAACAAAATATATAACACTGGCCTAGTGGTTTTTGGATATTTTACTGCAAAATTCTTACATATTGCACCTTTAAGTTTATTGTAAAGCAAATGTAATGAACTAAATATTTTTTTTATTTTTTTTTACAAAAGAACCTGGACTGGAAAATTGCTAGAAAATCAACGCCGTATTTTTGATATCACAAAAATTGAGCCGCTAAAAGGTTTTAAAGTTTCCTTTCCATGATAATGCATGTGTCCAATTTCACAGTTTCACAGGATTAATTTTTATATTTATAAACTTTCGAATGGCACTAAAGTCCCTTTCAAGGAAAGTCTGTTTACTCGGCGGCCATATTTGCGACGCCTCCGGGCAGCCATTTTGGACATCCAAGTCCATGTCCTGTTTATTTAAATGGGGGAATCCTGAAATCTCAAAAACTGGCTCTTTTACTTAGAAGGCGGGACATATTCTGCCATATTGCGCGCAGTGTTTCCCGCGGAATTGGGCTACTTTTACACTGTTGCCGCGGGTTGAATCGACCCCAAATAACGTGATATTTAGCATCTGGAATGCGAATTTTACCAGGGGAGCACCGCCAAAAACACGATTTTTACCGTGGGACCCCCCCAGAAATGCGATTGGGCTTCTAAAGAACACTTTATATGCCAAAAAGTGTCTATATATGTCTTAGATGTGAGATTTTGTTTTGGCGCAATACCAAACATAGCCACCAGGTGACAAACACACTCCACATTCTCATTAGTCCTAATTATTCTCAGTTCTGATCACTGTAATACCAAGTAGTGAACATCATCATAAATTAAAGGCTGTACAATAATATAAAATGTAAATAACATATCTTTATTTTTCACATCAACATAACTGCTTTTAATCAATTGTTGTATATTATTTTAGAATGCATTAACCATGACAATGAGACACAGATTCAGATATATTTCTGTTTATCCAGGTTAAAGCGCGGTGATGAAGGTTCACAGCTGAGGAACTCCAGCCACCATCTCACTCTCAATCCCACACTCATCACGGCCTCTCAGGATCTTAAAATAACCTGCAGAAGACAAAACCATGAGCTAACAAACACTGTGTCCCTTCTCATGTGTAGCGCTCGGTGAAGCACATTTACAATAATAAAGGTTTGAAATTATTGTAAATGATAAATATTATACATTATTTTAATAATAAAGTATATGTCATAATAATAATTTCCACAAAATATTATAAGATACTAGTTTTTTTTTTAAATATAAGAAACTATTATATGAAAAATGTCTAATCATTATCAATTATAATAATTACATTTATGTATTATTAAATTATTATAAATAATTATACATTATTTTAACAATAAATTATCTCTATATTTATATATTTCCTCAAAATATTAAATAACTATTAAAAAATATGCAATATTAAAATAATGTATAATATATATATAAATTATATATGCAAATTATTGTAATTATTATAAATTATAAGTATTATACATTATTTTATTATACTTAATAATAAACTGTTATTATTATTATTATTAGATTAATTTCCACAAAATACAATATAAGAAACTATTACATTAATTATGCAATATTATTCAAATAATGTATTACAAAATATACTGCAATATGAGTTGGAATATCCCTCAATTACTGTACATTATAATTATTATACATTATATTTATAAGAAATTATTATTATAATAATTTTCACAATAATTGCAATATAAGAAACTGTTATTAAAACTGTTTCTTAAAATATAAGGAACTATTATATAAAATATGCAATAATATTAAAATAATGTATAATGATTACAATTTATAATAATTTTATTAATGTTTTAATTTTTTAATTTAGTTTAATATTTGATATTTTATTTTATAATGTTATTTTAACATTTAATTATTTTATTTTATAATTTTTTTTGTTATTTCTTGTTTTTTAAAGTTATTTCTATTTTTTTTAAATTTTGTTATTCTATTATTTGTATTTATTTTAATATTTTATTTTATTGTATTCAATTATTTATTTAAATTTTTTTGTTATTTTATTTTTGTTTATTTTAAATATTTTATCTTATTTATTTTATTAAATTTTTTTTTTTATTTTAATTATTATAATTATTCTACATTATTTTAATAATAAATTATATATATATATATTCCCTCAAAATATTATTATTATTATATTATTATTAAATAACTATTAAAAATGTGCAATATTAAAATAATGTAGAATAATTATCATATATATAAATTATTGTAATTATTATAAATTAAAATTATTATACATAATATTTTAATAATAAGTTATTATAATAGAAATGCAATAGTGTGCGTCATCATCATCATCATCCAGCGGTGATCCGGGTTGGTTCTCACCGTTGTCGCCCCAGTCGGAGTTCCAGGAGTTGGCCACCAGCCAGTACGGCGTTCCCTTCTCTTCTCCCCAGCCCAGGATCTTCACGGCATGGCCGCCCAGTTCGGACCCGGTCACATGCTGGTAAACGCCTGAGAGATCAAACAGAATAACTGACCGGTTCTGCAGATGACCGTTAAAAACACATGATTAAAGCGTGTGCTTTCTGACCCGTCTTATACAGCAGGAAGTCCTCATAGACGGTGAAGGCCGCTTCCACCGGACCGTTGTTGTACAGTTCAGTCATGATCTGCTGCTGGTCCGACGGGAGGTTGTACGCTTTATAGCCTGCAGGGGGCGACAGAGACACGCAACGTGAGGCAGTCGAGGAAAGTGACTAGAGGCCTGGAAGCTTGAAGGTGCAGCGAACTCACCGAAGTGTTTGTCCTGTTTGTAGGGGACGCTGTACTGCGGGATACAGGCCGCGTTACACTCCGGTGTGTCCTGCTCACCTGAACACGGCGGCCGGGTGCCGTTCACATGATGCTCACAGGGCGGGATGGTGTAGGGTCTGCAACCTAGAAATGTTCAAAAACAACAAACTCACAAACTATTATTATTTATTATTATTAGATTAATTTTATTTTAATATAATATTTTATTTAATTTTATAATTTTTAAAAAATATTTTATTTTATATTTTATTTGATTATTTTGTTATTTCTTGTGGTTTTTTATTTCAATATTTTATTTATTTATTTAATTATTATTATTTAGTTCTTTTATTTATTTTTATTGTTTGTTTATTTTTTGTTTTTTAAAATTTTATATTTTATTTTTAAATTTATTTTAATGTTTTATTTTAATATTTTGTTATTTTATATATTTTTTTAAAATATTTTATTTTATATTTTATTTGATTTTGATTATTTTGTTATTTCTTATTTATTTTAATATTATATTTATTTGTTTAATACATTAGGGTTATTTTATTGTATTTAATATTTATTTTTTGTTTTGTTTTTTTAATATTTTGTTATTTTTTCATATTTTATTTTCATATTTTTTCATTTATTTTAATGTTTTTTTATTTATTTTTATATTTTGTTATTTTATTACTTTAACATTTTAATATTAATTTATTTTAATATTTTGATATTTTATTTTATAATTTTATTCTGTTTTAATATTGTTATTTTACTTTATAATTAAAAAAAAAAATAATATTATATTTTATTATTTTGTTATTTATTGTTGTTTCTTAAGTTATTTCAATACTTTATTTTATTTTAATTTTGTTATTCTATTATTTGTATTTATTTTAATTTAATTTTGTTTATTTTTAATATTTTACCTTGTTATTTATTATTGTTTTTTATTTACTTTAATATTTTATTTTATTATTTTTTATTTATTTTTAATATTTAGGTTTTTTTTATTTTAATATATTTATTTAAATTAAATTTATTTCAATCATTTTTAAATATTTTATTTTATTTTTCCAGTTCTCAAACCACATTATTGTACCAAAGTTTTATAGTTTTGTACTTCTAACTCATGTTATTTCACACTTAAATGAGTTTTTTTGCAGAACACAAAAGAAGATATTTAGAATAATGTTCACGCCACCATGCTTTATGACACCAAAAAAGTGTGCTGCTGCAGATTTGACAAATGAAACTTTAACATAAAACTACTATCCTTAACCTAAATTAGGAAAGGCTGTAAAGATCCAGATGAGATCACTGGTGTTCTGATCCAGACTCACCCTCATTGGAGCCATAAAGTCCTCCGGTCACCAGGCCGGATTTAGTCCAGTAGTCCCACGCTTCTGCCGGATAACCTCCAGAACACCTGCCTCGCCACAAACAAAGAGAATACAGATTTCACCGCTCAGATGTCACGGATCAGGAGACGTAATGCTGTCAGATGTTTCTCCTAATATTGGAGAGAGTCACTGATGTCACGTGTGTTTGTTGCTGATGGGACGCACCCGAAGCCGCACTGATCGCAGCAGGACAGCAGGTCTTCAGCGGAGATCTCCACCGACACGTTTCCTTTGCTGTGGATGCAGATGCGGTCAGAGATGGCCTCGGCCGCCCCGAACGCCTGCGGAGACACACACACACACACACACGGTCATCACAGACGTCACATGTCAGAGTGTCAGCACTCGTGTTGAGACGCTCTTTACCCAGCAGGACCCGCAGTTCCCCTGATCCCGGATCTGACCCAGGCTCTTGCAGTACGGCCACTCGGACCGCGGGTCGAAACTGTCCGGAAGCTTCACGTTGGTGGCGTGTTTCACCCTACAGATGGAGAATATTAGTTGTTTATATTAAATAATTTGGTGAGTTTCCATATATTTACTGAAATCATCAGATATTACTGAAGCTTTAACCCTTCACGCACTTTCAAAACCACTTTCCACAAAAAACATTGTTCAACGTATTATACTTTTTTTTTTTTTAAGTTTGTCTGATAATCCTGTCATTGTATGTTACAAATATTTTTGGTTCTTTGACTAATTGGTTTTGTTCCTCTTTTGTAAGACACTTTGGATAAATGCATGAATGTAAATGTAATTAAGAAAATATGTTTTTACATAAAGAAAAGCCTATTTTTAAGGGCATTTTTTCATTGTGACATTATTATTTTGCATGACAGTTTTGCACATTTACCCCAATAAATTCTCATTACTGTAATGTGCTCATTAAATGTATTTATTTATTTAATGTAGTGCAATTTGTGTCATTATTTCTTATTATTCTTAATTATTTATTTAAGGGCCATTTTTGTCATTATTTCTCATTATTTATTTATTTAATGTAGTGCAATTTTTGTCATTTTCTCATTGTTCTTATTTGTTTGTTTTATTTATGTATTTTTTATTTAATATAGTGAAATTTGTCAATATTTGTCATTGTTATTTATATATTTATTTAAGGGTAATTTTTGTTATTGTTTCTCATTTTTATTTATTTATTTTTATTTATTTAAGGGCATTTTTTGTCATTATTTCTTATTGTTATTTATTTATTTAATGTAGTGCAATTTTTGTCATTTTGTCATTGTTCTTATTTGTTTGTTTATTTGTGTATTTTTAAATTTAATGTAGTGCAATTTGTCATTATTTCTCATTGTTATTTATTTATATTTATTTAATATAGTGCACTTTTTGTAATTATTTCTCATTGTTGTTATTTATTTATTTTTATTTATTTAAGGGCAGTTTTTGTCTTTATTTTTCACTATTATTTATTTATTTATTTATTTTTATTTATTTATTTAATATAGTGCACTTTTTGTAAATATTTCTCATTGTTCTTATTTAATGTAGTGAAGTTTGTCAATATTTCTCATTGTTATTTATTTATTTATTTAAGGGTAATTTTGTTATTGTTTCTCATTTTTATTTATTTATTTTTATTTATTTAAGGGCAATTTTTGTCATTATTTCTTATTGTTATTTATTTATTTAATGTAGTGCAATTTTTGTTTATTTATGTATTTTTATGTTATTTTATGTATTTGTCTATTTCTCATTGTTATTTATTTATATTTATTTATTTAATATAGTGCACTTTTTGTAATTATTTCTCATTGTTGTTATTTATTTTATTTATTTAAGGGCAAATTTTGTCATTATTTCTCATTGTTATTTATTTAATATAGTGCACTTTTTGTAAATATTTCTCATTGTTCTTATTTATTTATGTAATGTAATGAAATTTGTCATTTCTCACTGTTATTTATTTATTTATTCAATATAGTGCAATTTTTTATATTATTTATCATATTTTTATTTATTTAATATAGTGCAAATCTGCATAAATTACAGGTTGTACAATAAATACTAATACTATAATATATCTTTAAAATGTAAATGATATATCTTTATTTTTTCATACCATAACGAGAGTTTAGTTTTTAATTATTTAATTATGAATGTATGTGAATGAGACACAGATACAGATGTTATAGATATACAACAAAATACAGATTTACATTCATGCATGTAGCAGATGCTTTTCAACTGACTGAACGATACAAATGAACATCAATCAAACAATATTAGCATGCAAATTAATTGCATTTATCACTGTTTTATAATCAGCTGTAGAGAAATATCTGCTGAAACTTTGTTGTTTGAGTCTCATGTGTGTCATGTGATCATGTCACTCACGTATCAGGCAGTCGGCGGCCCTTCAGCAGCGTCCCACAGAGAGACTTCAGATACCCGTCCTTCACGTTCTGGAAATTCACACCCGCCTGTGAAGAAACGAAAGAGAGGAATGGAAAGAAAAGAGGAAGAGAGAGCGATAAACAGGTGCATCAGTCATAATTCTCATGATGAGATACTGTAAAACCCCTCTGACCGTCCATGTGGTCTTGGCCATATTGATGATGTTGACCATGTCATGTGACCCTGCGGAGAGCTGCAGGTGGCCACAGGTGACGGACAGCAGAGCGAACAGACACAGGAAACAGAGACGCGACATCCTGAGGAGGGAAATGAGATTTATTACTGGCTCAGATATGCGGCTGATATTACTGATTTAATATTCATGTGAATAAGAAAATCAGATAAAATCTAAATTACAAAACAAAACACATAAAATAATTATTTTGAGTTTTTTAAAAAAAATTTATTTCATTGGAATTTTTGATTAACCATATTTGTAATATTCATGTGAATAAAAGACAAATTAAGACTAATAAAAATTAAGACATTAACTAAAAAATATAAAACATTTAAATTACATAATATCTAAATTAAAATAGAACACATAAAATAATTATTTTGAGATTTTTTAAATTAAAACTTAATAATTTCATTGAAATATTTGATTAACCATGTATTTAATATTTACGTGAATAAAAAAAATACAAATAAAAGAATAATAAAAGTTAAAAATTATAAAATATATTTAAATTAGATAAAATTTAAATAAAAAAAAAAAAATATATATATATATATATATATATATAAATAGAAAAAGTAATGAGATTTTTTTTTACATTAAATTTAAATAAAACACATAAAATAATTATTTTGAGATTTTTTAAATTAAGTTGTTACAATCTCATTAAAATATTTTGTAATATTTATGCAAATAAAGACTTATATTTTATATAATTATATATATTTAAATTAGTCTAAATGAAAAAAAAAAACAAATTATTTTTTTTTAATTAAAACTTGTTACAATTTCATTGCAATATTTGATTAACCATGTTTGTAGTATTTATGTGAATAGACAAATTAAGACTAATAAAAATTAAAAATATAAAATATATTTAAATTAGATAAAATTTAAAGAAATAACATTGATTTTTTAATTAAAACTTACATCATAGAAATATTTGATTTTCCATATTTAGTCTATAAAAGTTACATTTTTAAAGGATTATGCTATATTTGCAATTATTAATATCAAGATATAAAGATCTCAGATAAAATCAAACTTATTTCAAACCATTCAAGATCCTAAACCAGCTTTTACCTGAGCATCAGATTCTGTTCCTCCGTCTCTCAAGCTGAAGATTCAATGCCACAAAATGTGAAATTTACTCCGTTAAAAACCCTCGTCATGTGACCGACTGTCAGGTGTCTTTTACAGCGTCACAAGACAAGCAAAGGTCTAAATCTCATAAAGTGTTTTTGCTGCAGGTGTAACATCAGACAAACATCACCTGACCACCTCATTTATACGACTTTTCCTCATTAAGAACAAAGACAAAAATACAATAATAAAAAGAGTTTGCAAGATTTTTTTTCATTCCTAAAAGCTAAAATATGCATCAATGAATCAAACGAGACATTTGAATATATTCATTATCTCTACATTTATTTACAAACCAAACTCCCACATTACATAGCAATGCTAAATAAACCGAATGTTGGTATGTACAAGCTTTTCCATATAAAAGCTGAATATTAAGGACACTTTACAGTCGCACGGCAGATATCTGGCTCTCCGCAGTGACTGAATACTCAAACTGACCCGATGAAAATGGACCAATTCATGTGCAAAACCAGAACTATGATCCAGTGTTGAGATGAGACCCGACCGAACGTTAAACATTTCCACACGTATGATCTTCAAAACCACATGACACCTGTCAAAACCACGTCTGGGTCATTTTCCACCCCATAATCAAGAGGGGAAAAAGTATTTTTGGACATTATTTTCATCCTTATTTTTTTACTGCACTAAGAAATTGTGCAGAAATTAAAGCATTAAAATAGTTTACAGTGTAACAAATCATAATGGTCCTAAAACTAGGCTTTTTTCCATTGATTTTGGGGTGAAATATGATGGATTTCATGTGTTTCACCAACAAAACTAACATGTGATGAAGGGTTTTTATAGCGCTGTCAAATCGATTAATCATCTAACTGCATCTAACATAAAAGTTTGTGTGTGTAATATATATATATTATATATATATACACACACACACACACACACACGTGTTTGTGTATGCATGTATATATGTATATTATATATTTACGAACTTGTATGTTAGATGCGATTAATCGATTTGACAGCACTAGTTTTTAATCGTCAGACCGCAACCGCTTGACAGTCTGCATGTAATTGCGAACTATTAAAGGTAAAGCAAAACAAATTTCTGTCTAAAGGACAGATTATTTTTATATTGTAATGAAAATTGTTTTCTGCACGTGTGCTTGATTTTTTAGAATGGTTTGATGGAACAAAAAACACACAGAAAATCAACAAAACCC
This sequence comes from Ctenopharyngodon idella, assembly GCF_019924925.1. Lineage (NCBI taxonomy): Eukaryota > Metazoa > Chordata > Actinopteri > Cypriniformes > Xenocyprididae > Ctenopharyngodon > Ctenopharyngodon idella. Next base: position 33,312,878 of record NC_067239.1, on the reverse strand, counting down.
TCAGCGTCAGAAAATGACTTTACAATAATTTTCTTTGAGAGTCTCAAATGAAGCTTGAAGAACGTCCGTCAAAGACGCAATTACTGTAACCGGACACTGAACAACCAGATGAATCTCAGGAACATGTTCGGGTCATATTTCACCACAAAAACAAGTGAAAAAAACTGAAATTAAATATTTAAGCTATATATGACCAATGACCATACATATAAATTACATATATACATATATATATATATATATATATATATATATATATATATATATATATATATATATATATAAAATGCATAAATATAATTTACTTTTATAAAAACTACACTTTCACATACATATATATTATAAATTAAAATTATATATATATATATATATATATATATATATATATATATATATATATATATATATATAAATTTATATAAGTATATGTATGTGTATTTGAATGTTTTTATAAATGTAATTTATATTTTTTAAATAAAAATATATGTTTTCTTTAATTTTATTTGTGTAAAAAAATATTTTACAAAGTTAAAAATTATAATAGGCTTAATTTTCTTAATGCAAAATATGATTTCTTATTTTTTCCTCGCTTGAGAAAAATGAGGTGAAACATGAGCTGGACGTGTGTTTTTGTAAGATTCACCTAAATAAAAAAAAACAACCCCTCTCAAGCCTGTTGTTCTGGCAGGTTCAGCCGTCAGCGTTCGGAGGGAAGCGTCTCAGTGTCCCTGCATGTCTGCGCCCCCTGGTGGCCCCGCCGTGGCATTAAGGTACTGCCAGCTGAGGGCCGCCAGCAGCATGGCCGCCGAAACGTACATCGGAGAGATGTGGTGCGCTCGGGACGACAGCGCCGCTCCAGACAGGCTCTTCTCACAGATGAGATTCAGGATACACAGAGTCTTTTCCTGGGACGGATCCGTGACGGAAACTTTCTGCAGGATCTGTGGGGGAGGGACGGGATTACACACCGGGATCAGGATTACAGGAGTAAACGGATCATCTTCCCATATATACACACACACACTACCGTTCAAAAGTTTGGGGTCAAAAATGGGAAAATTATTTTTATTTTATTCATCAAGAATGCATTAAATTGATCAAAAGTGACAGTAAAGACATTTATAATGTTTCTGTTTCAAATAAACGCTGCTTTTTTGAACTTTCTATTCATCAAATAATCCTGAAAAATAAAATGTATGATGGTTTCCATAAAAATATGACTGTTTTCAACATTGATAATAATCATAAATGTTTCTTGAGCAGCAAATCATCATATTAGAATGATTTCTGAAGGATCATGTGACACTGAAGACTGGAGTAATGATGCTGAAAATTCAGCTTTGATCACAGGAATAAATTACACTTTACTATATATATTCACATAGAAAACAGCTGTTTTACATTGGAATAATATTTCACAATTTTTACTGTATTTTTTATTAAATAAATGCAGAAGAGACATTAAAATATCTTATCAACCCTACTGGATAAATTGAGAATCACAATGTTTTTGTTGTTGTTTAAAACAGAGATCACGATTCTGAATAGACAACTAAACAAAATACAATGTAATTTACTAGATCTGACAAAATATTAATTGCTAGTCTATTTAAAAATGCTAAAAAAAATCGTTTGAGTGAATAATTCAATGACTCACTCATAAAGACTTCACTTGTTTTATTACTGGATGAACCAGCGTTTTTGCCCAATCTCTTGAGAGAATGATTCAATGACTCATTTTTTAACAGTCACTTGTCGCCACCTACTGGTGTAACGATGTAATGATACAATCTTTATTTGAAGCATCAAGTTACTTTCAAAAGGTGATTTACTCGATTTTGATCTGTAGACATCAGTGTTTATATCTGAACTATAAACTTTTATCTCAGCACTTCTGTGATCATCTGAATGATTGTAGTACAGAAATAATGATTCTGTGTGGTTGAAAAGTCTGTTTGTGAAGCTGTTTCATATCTAAACATCAGTAATGAAATGATTGTTATAATTACAGGACGCACCTCCTGACTGTACTGAGCGATGATGCTCTGAACGGCACCCATGTTTGTGGCCTGCATCATGAGCGTCACCGCCTGACCCTTCCGGATCTTCACCACACCCTGAAACACCTGAGGATTGTTGTAGCACGCAGACAGAGTCGCTATCGCCATCACCTGACCGGAGGAAGAACACGACTATAACAATCAGCATCGGCAAGCCCTTTCTGAGGACACCAACATGTTCAAACATTCACAGCTCGCAAAAATGATAGAGTAAAACCACCGTACTGAACAATCACTATATTCATAAAGCACATATCATGTTATTTACATGCAAATAATACCATAATTTCAGTACTATATTATAACTACAGTACTATACTATCTTTATTCATATTTTGAATTAGTTTTTAGAATTTGTTCCATTTTTATTTTGTTACACTTTTAGCCATTTTTATTATTCTTTTTTTATGTATATTTACTTATTAATTTATTTCAGTAATTTTACTTTTAGTAATTATAGTACCTCAACCTAAACTAAAAAAATATTAGACACTGAAATAAAATAAGTGTAAATTTTTATTATTTTCTATTTTGAATTAGTTTCAGTTTTCATTTTAGTTAGTTTTAATCATTTTGTTGTGCATTTTAGTCGTTATTATTAGTTATAGTTTTTTAAAAATATATCTATTTAGTTTTTATTTTAGTAGTTTATCAGTTTTAATTTTAGTAATTTTAGTACTTCAAACTAAACTAAACAAATATTAGACACTATGCAACTGAAATAAAATAAAGTTTTTAATATTCTATTTTAAATCAGTTTTAATTTTTACAGTTTCACTTTAATTTAGTTAGTTTTAATAATTTTGCGTTTTAGTTGTTTTTATTAGTTATATTTTTTAAAATAAGTCTATTTAGTTTTTATTAATTTATTTACGTTTCAGTTTTAGTCATTTTAGTACTTCCAAGTTAAACTAAATGAAAATTAGATTTTTTTTTGCCTTTGCATTTAACTATATTATATATATATATATATATATATATATAAAATAAATTTAAAATAAATTTAAAAATATTCAAAAGACTCACATTAATTGACATAAAATAAACGTTAACAGGATAAAAAAAGATATATATATATATATATATATATATTATATATATATATTTTTTTAATTTTTTTTTTTTTTTTCCTGTTAACGTTTATTTTATGTCAATTAATGTGAGTCTTTTGAATATTTTTAGTTTTAGATTTAGTTAACGATAACGACACTGAGTCTAACGGATGTTTAGATAACAAAACAAGTGGAAAACAAATGCGTTGTGTCTGAACGGCCAATTACACTTCTGTAAGGCAATGCAAAATCAGTTTTTAAAACCATTCAGTTTCAATAACCTCTCCATTTATTTATATAATCTGCACTCTAGTAGCATTAGATATGCTCACGATCCCTGTGTGAGACCTGAGCACGCTTCAGGTGTTTATTAATGCCATTAAACTGGACACAAACAGACGAAGGTTCGGGCGGTCAGTGTCAGAGATGAAAGCAGTGCGTCACACCTGTGGAATGGCACAGAAGTTGAAGACGCTCTGGTTGCGGAGGCGGGACAGGTATGCGATGACATCAGGGACGTGGCGGAGGGCGTCGGTCACCAGCAGGTTGAGACAGGACAGGGCGGAGCTCAGGTGCTGAGGCTGGGCCAAATCCTCCAGACGGGACGCGAACTGACTCCAGGCCTGCAGAAACAACCAGCAATAATGAGCCTCTGTTTAACCGCAAAACACAGCAAGTTCCTTTACTATATACAGTGAAATAAAGGGAGATTTGATGTCATTTTCTGCAAAAATAAATATGCAGTTTTTGGAAGTCATCTTTTAATTTACTGTGAATAACTGTAAACTGTTGGCAGAGCTGCTCTGCTGATTGGTCAGATGGCCCGGTCTGCTGTGATTGGTCGGAAACCAAACGCTCATTATCATATCGGAATATCTGATCCACAGTGACACGAACAGTAACGATGGCGTCGGTTTTACCGTATCAACCTCATCAACAACTACAGTGTTTGAGGGCGGGGCAAAGCAGACGCTGTTCGCTGGCAGCCAATGGGCTGGCATTATGCAAATTAGTTACAAACCTAAGACTGGAATAACTAATTGCTTCTTTCTTTTGGGAGACAATAACTCAATTTATCTGCTCTTTGATACTCTGCAAACCTTTTACATTCACAAACTGCTCTGTTACACACTTTATGAAAGATAATATCCCAAAAAGCATAACAGGGGTATGTGTGTTAATGCTGGATGTACCTCCTGCGGCCAGAAGGCCCGTCCCTGCTGCTGGTCCTCCAGATAGTCCCTGATGATGTTGGTCTTCTGGAGGAACAGACCCATGGAGTTGGCCAGCTCCGTGTCCCGGCCCACCTCAACATCCTCCAGCTGGGACGCAGAGAAGAGTCGGGACAGTCCGATCCCCACCAGACCCGCCACATAATGACAGTACTGCAGGGAAAACAGGGCCATTAAAATGCTGATTTATGCTAAAAGCATTTATACACAGCTGGACAGATGTTTACAACATCATATATGACAAATATCTCATGCAGAAACGCTTTAAGATGACAGTGAAAGCACTTCTGCTGAGTTATACGATTATAAATCTACATAAACATCAAATCAACACGTCAAACACGCATGTGAGACGGTGTGACGTTTACTTTGTCCCACTCCTTCATTGAAGCAACTTTCTTCTCCAGGAATTCAGCCATTCCTACACCCATCCGGTGACAGATGTCTGAAATGACGTCCTGATACTCTTGGCCCAAGTTCCTGAACTCCACTGAAATCTGAAGAGAATAATAATAAAAATAATGTGCGTTAAAACATAAAAATAGCATAAAATAAACAATAAAGAAATTAGTATATATAAAAGTGTAATTAAAAATGCAGCATTTTACAGATGCATCAGGTCTGCAAACAATAAAACGAAGAAAAATGTGAAAAAAGAAAAAAGTTCAAGTTGGTTCAACAATTTTCCACTGTTTATTTGCTGGTTTTAGTGAGTCACATGAAACCTGGTGTTTAAATAAATTATATAAAAATTACATTTTTGATAACATTTTTCTTATTCAAAATTTAAATGATTAAAATGTGTTTTTCATTAATATTTCTTTTTTAAAGATTTTTTTTTTTTTGCTAAAGGCTCTGATGTGTTATTTAAATTTTTGATTTAAATGATAATTATTGTACAGAATTAAATTAGTTGATTTACAAAATATATTTTTTGTTATTATTAAACACACACACACACACACACATTATATATATATATATATATATATATATATATATATATATATATATATATATATATATATATATATATTAAAAACACATATATAAATACTATATATATGTGCGTGTGGGTGTTTAATAATAATTTAATAATAGATTTTTTATAAACATTTAGTGCGTATATATAATTATATATAATATTTAATATTATTATAACTATATATATTATATAATATTACTATAATATATAATGTAATTAAGTAAAACAATTAAAAATATTTTTTTAAATAATTTAAAATAATTATGTTTCTTTTTAGTTTTTGTTATCAATTATGTACATTAAGGTCTTGTGTATAATTAAATAATTATATTATTGTTAACTAAAATTAAAACAATAAAAAAAAAATGTCATTACTAGAAAAAAAAAAAAAAAAATAAAGTAATTTTATTTCAGATAGTGGCAAGGCAACATTTCTCTTTTTCATTTAAGTTTAAGCATTAAAATAAATCAAATCAATTAAAACTAAAATCTAAAACTATTCAAAAACAATGATAATTATAAAATGATATTTTTTGTAAATATATTTTGTAAATAACTTAATTATATATAATATTATTATAATATTATATAATATTACTTTAATATACAAGTAAAATGATTAAAATAATATTTTTTTGACACGTTTTTATTTCTCTTATCACTGTACTTATTTTTAACTTTGTACTCTTTTCTGTGTAAAGCACTTTGAGAAGTAACATTGAGAAGGCGCTATATAAAATAAAGTTTATTATTATTATTATTATTATTTATAACAGCGATTAGAATTTGGGGGTAAAATGTGTTTAACTATCATCAAAACAATGCAAACAAATTAATAATGTCAACGCAAAAAAAAAATTAAAAAGGCCTCATTCTCTTTACGCAAAACACAATTTTTCATTTTTATTTTTATTTTCGGTGACATGAGTGAGACACACTGTGGCGGGACTGACCGTAGGGAAATCCTCCAGGACCCGTCGGTCTTTCTCTCTGCTCTCTGTGAAGCACCACTCGGGCTGATACAGGAACGTGTGGAAGTCGTGCAGCAGCGGGACCTTCTTCTCCAGCGGGATGGTCATGTCGTCTTCTACGGTGTCCAGGGCTCGCAGAACCAGATAGAAAATACACACGGCATGCCTGAGCGAGACGTTAATGATTTAATATCCATGGAAAAGCAACAGGGAATGTGCAGGAAGTCAAGAATGAGATTTGCATTGGACTGATTAACAACACATGATTGAGCATCAAGCAGAAGTGCAGATCAATCCTGAGCTGCTGATAAAAATACAACACGGCTGCATCGGTGACCCTCAGCTGACCCCGCAGACAGTTCAGAAACATACTGTGCATGACTGGTCTAATGCTTCACGTCTCAGAGTGTCTTCAATGTAAGTTATGAAGCATATAAGCTCGGAAGTTAATTTTTTTTTGCATCATTGTTTAGGCGTGTTGCAAAGGAATTTGCACAACTGTGAACAAGACAGTTTGTTCCTCAAGTCCAAGTGATCTCGAGTAACTTTTTTAAAGAAATTTTACTTTTTTTTTTTTTTTTTTTTTTTACTTCATCAAAATTGGTAAAGGTTTTGGCACTTTTTTTTTACCAAAACACACACAAAAAAATAAATCATGGACATGATTCGAAAAGGTTAAATGGTCCTCAAAAAAAATAGTCACTTGTACTGTCCGCCAAAAATGAGCGCATTGGAAATGAATGGGAAGCTAATTTCTACCTAGTGGAAGCGTTTGGTACTGCACCCAAACAATCTTACTGAAAGCTAATTTTTTGAGTTATCAACCTCAAATTTGGAACACAACTTGTTTAGATTTATGCCTTTGATTTTTTTACAGTTTTACAATAAAACATGTTTTGAAAAATTTATATTTCATATAAAATAAAAAAGTATTTTTATGCATTTTTCATAATAATAAACTTTTTTTTTTTCACTTCAGCAATAATCTGAGTCTGAAAAAGTGTCTTTAAAAAAAAAAGACCAAACTTCAGTCTGTGATCCAAAGCATTCAAGATTTACTTCGTTTTTTTATGCGTACACTAGTGTACGCGCACAGTCGAACGCACAGCCTTGCAAAGTATACTTCACTTGACTCTCACGCATACATATGCGTTTGACGCATGCGCAGTTTCGAGCAATCTCATCATGAGCTACAACCCATGTAAATATATTTGTATTCTTTCATGCTAGAATTGTATAAAATAAGGGTACTCTTTAACCTCTTCACACAATCTGTCGTCTATGTAGGCCTCTACTGTCGCTGTAGCTTGCATGCTTCAACTACCTTGTGAATCGACGCCCCCAGGGCACGACTGCCACCTTGTGGATAAACGAATTACTGCAAAAAAAAATTTCTATCTATTTTAACGATCTAAGCGCAAGGCTCAAGTGCACTTAGGGCATGTCCAAATCCACTTTCGGTAGTTTAACGATGGGAAAAATGGTCCGTGCGCCTGGTGCATGGTCTAAAAGGGTTGTCCCTATTCTCTTAATGAGCCTGTTTTGGGCGTAACGTGCAATAAACCAATCACAGTCTCATCTCCCATTCCCTTTAAAAGCCAGTTGCGCTCACGCCATGATGGATTCGCTATTTACATGGCGGAATTTGCACGTGGAAAAACTAAACGCTTCTTTAGCGAGAAAACGGATCTGCTCATGCGCGAGGTTAAAGCGTGCGAGCAGACCATCGCGGGACAAGTCGGATTCCACCAAAGCATTTTTATCTTTATGCACACAATAATAATCTTTTACGTTGTGCACCCGCATATAGGCGCATATTACAAACGCGCTCTTTCAATAACAAAAAAAAAAATATTGCGTCATTGACTTTAGAGCAGGTTTCAGTTGATCAATGGCGCAGTCGTTTTCAGTTGCTTCAAAATAGCAACACGCCAACAATGCACCTGATCACACCTCGTTTTCAGACCAGCACACCCATGGGCGCACAAATGGGTGCAAATGCATTCGCTATTTAAACAACATGGCGCAGAATGTGAAAATGACAACTGCGTTGGGCTGAAACTAGCAGAAAACACTTGCATCGTGCCTGGCACCACATTGCGCCGGGTATGTGATAGGGCCCTAAATGCACATGTGCGTACAAGTATGCGCGGTAAAAAATCCGGCGGTGCGTGTACAGTACGCGCATACTCTTCTAATGATGAAATTCGCTTCACGCGCGCTGTACACTGACCCTCACATACGCATAAAAAGTGAACTATACTTTGGGCTTTAGGCTACGACAGTTTAAGTTGGAAATTTCGTTTTCAGGTTTATGCTCAAAAAGTGATAAATTGATCATAACTATAAATTAGTACCATAAACAATACGAAATATTACATAAAAAACATTATCAAACTAAAATATAGTACATTCGTTTTAAAAAGTTACTATGGAACCACAACTGCTTGGTTACAAACATTCTTCAAAATATATTCCTTTGTGTTCAGCACAACAAGGACATTTATACAACTTGAGAGTGAGTAAATGATGACAGAATTTTCATTTTTGGGTGAACTGTCCCTTTAAGAGAAAAGTTCCTCAAGGGCATTTAAATATAGATACCAATCTTGCAAACAAGTAAAAGCAAACCTAAATGCGTCCAAAATGTGCATATGCTTCTCTTAAAACCCCGTTGCACACTGAGGAGCGTCTTTAAAGCTGTTGTTTACTAAGTGAGGTCACGCCTCTCCAGAAAGTTTGCAGGTCTTACCGCAGTTCTCCATCCAGGGCCTGAATCACCGCCGCGAAGCTCCGGCTGGTCTGGTTCAGATACGCGTAGCAGGTCCGCAGGGTTTCGCTCATGGAGTCCTGGTAGGAGAAACACACATACGCGGGGTGTCGGTGAGCTCTGAGCGGGTGAGGAGGACGGGCCACCAGCCACCCTTCCTGCGCGCTGCGCCGCCCGCCAGTGAGCACCGACCGCGGGGAGCCGCGCAGCGAGAACGAGCGCTTGAGCACGGAGAACGACACTGCGCTCTTTCCGCCAACTCCAGCCATGTGCGAATGAAGCCCTGCTCCTATTCCCAAGTACGAAATGCACACCTTTTTGTAAAGTCATTCGCCAGAGGGGAAGAGAAACGCCCGTCGCTCCGCGGAGCGTCAGAGCTACTGATCTATCTGCTCACAGTAACCTGATATGTAAACAGACTATTAGAGCTATTACTTGATTATTGGCTGGGATTTCATTCCCCTCCCCACTTTAAACGATAAAACACGTGCACGTTTTCTGACCAACTGCAAACAATGACGCAATACTAGTCATGTGGACACGCCCACTCAAACTTATACAAGTAAAAAATAAAATAAAAATAAATAAATATTTGTTACATTTGCAATGAAATGTATACATTGGACAGTTTTAATGAAAAGTCATTTTAAGCATTTAATTCAGTCACGTGTGCCCAAATCTAGTGTACTAAAACAATCATGAGCATATTTGATTGTAGAATTACAAATATAAATATATATATGAGCCAAATATTAAATCATTGCATACGAAACAAACCAAACAACATTTAAACACACATAATTCATGACGCAATACAGTTTTTAATACT